>NW_025062589.1:0-17463 GCF_018153295.1 Drosophila grimshawi | reverse complement strand
ATTTTAGATGAAGATATGGCCATTTATTTCAAGGTAGACCCTATTTAATGCTTTCCATATATTTTCTATTTATCGAAGAATATCCCTTAATATCTTTCCTTAGATGAGTCGGAAGTCAAATTATTTTAATGAAGTTTTTGTTCCAAAGATCAAGTGAATTCTAAAAGCATCTTTATATTTGAAATGGGGCAATTTTTGATGAAGATATGGCCATTTATTTCAAGGTAGACCCTATTTAATACTTTCTCTATATTTTCTCCTTTTTGAAGAATATCCCTTAATATCTTTCTTAGATGAGTCGAAAGTCAGATTAGTTTTAATGCAGTTTTGTTTCAAAGATCAGGCGAATTCTAAAAACACCTTTACTAATTGAAGTGAGACAAATTTCGCAAAAGAAGATATGGCCATTTATTTCAAGGTAGACTTTTTTTTTTTTTTTTTTTTTTTTTTCCCGAATATCCCTTAATATCTTTCTTAGATCTTTCGGAAGTCAAATTATTTTAATGCAGTTTTCTTCCAAACATCCAGTGAATTCTAAAAACACCTTTATAATTGAAATAGGGCAATTTTTGAGGAAGATATGGCCATTTATTTCAAGGTAGACCCTATTTAATGCTTTTCCATATATTTTCTATTTATCGAAGAATATCCCTTAATATCTTTCTTAGATGAGTCGGAAGTCAAATTATTTCAATGCAGTTTTTGTTTCAAAGATTAAGCGAATTCTAAAAACACCTTTATAATTGAAGTGGGGCAATTTTTGACGAAGATATGGCCATTTATTTCAAAGGTAGACCCTATTTAATACTTTCCATATATTTTCTATTTATCCGAAGAATATCCCTTAATATCTTTCTTAGATGAGTCGTAAGTCAAATTATTTTAATACAGTTTTCTTCCAAAAGGTCAAGTGAATTCTAAAAACACCTTTATAATTGAAATGCGGGAATAATTTTGGTGAAGATATGGCCATTTATTTCAAGGTAGACCCTATTTAATGCTTTCCATATATTTTCTATTTATCGAAGAATATCCCTTAATATCTTTCTTAGATGAGTCGGAAGTCAAATTATTTTAATACAGTTTTGTTCCAAAGATCAAGCGAATTCTAAAAATACCTTTATAATTGAAGTGGAGCAATTTTTGACGAAGATATGGCCATTTATTTCAAGGTAGACCCTATTTAATGCTTTCAATATATTTTCTATTTATCGAAAATATCCCTTAATATCTTTCTTAGATGAGTCGGAGGTCAAATTATTTTAATGCAGTTTCCTTCCAAAGATCAAGTGAACTCTAAAAACACCTTTATATGTGAAATGGATCAATTTTTGACGAAAGATATGGCCATTTATTTCAAGGTAGACTCTATTTAATGCTTTCCATATATTTTCTATTTATCGAAGAATATCCCTTAATATCTTTTTTAGATGAGTCGGAAGTCAAATTCTTTTAATACAGTTTTTGTTTCAAAAGATCAAGCGAATTCTAAAAACACCTTTATAATTGAAATTGGGCAATTTTAGATGAAGATATGGCCATTTATTTCAAGGTAGACCCTATTTAATGCTTTCCATATATTTTCTATTTATCGAAGAATATCCCTTAATATCTTTCTTAGATGAGTCGGAAGTCAAATTATTTGAAAACAGTTTTGTTCCAAAAGATCGAGCGAATTCTAAAAACACCTTTATAATTGAAATGGGGCAATTTTTGACGAAGATATGGCTATTTATTTCAAGGTAAGACCCTATTTACAATGCTTTCCATATATTTTCTATTTATCGAAGATATCCCTTAATATCTTTCTTAGATGAGTCGGAAGTCAAATTATTTTAATGCAGTTTTGTTTTCAAAGATCGAGTGAATTCTAAAAACACCTTTATAATTGAAATGGGAGAAGATTTTGACGAAGATATGGCCCATTTATATCAAGGTAGACCCTATTTAATGCTTTCCATATATTTTCTATTTATCGAAGAATATCCCTTAATATCTTTCTTAGATGAGTCGGAAGTCAAATTATTTTAATGCAGTTTTGTTCCAAAGATCAAGTGAATTCTAAAAACACCTTTATAATTGAAATGGGGCAATTTTTGACAAAGATATGGCCATTTATTTCAAAGTAGACTCTATTTAATGCTTTCCAAATATTTTCTATTTATCGAAGAAATATCCCTTAATATCTTTCTTAGATGAGTCGGAAGTCAAATTATTTTTAATGCAGTTTTGTTTCAAAAATCGAGTGAATTCTAAAAACACCTTTATAATTGAAATGGGGCAATTTTTGACAAAGATATGGCCATTTATTTCAAAGTAGACTCTATTTAATGCTTTCCAAATATTTTCTATTTATCGAAGAATATCCCTAAATATCTTTCTTAGATGAGTCGGAAGTCAAATTATTTTAATGCAGTTTTGTTTCAAAGATCGAGTAAATTCTAAAAACACCTTTATAATTGAAATGGGGCAATTTTTGACGAAGATATGGCCATTTTATTTCAAGGGTAGACCCTATTTAATGTTTGCCTTATATTTTCTATTTGTCGAAGAATATCCCTTAATATCTTTCTTAGATGAGTCGGAAGTCAAATTATTTTAATGCAGTTTTGTTTCAAAGATTAAGCGAATTCTAAAAACACCTTTATAATCGAAGTGGGGCAATTTTTGACGAAGATATGGCCATTTATTTCAAGGTAGACCCTATTTAATGCTTTCCATATATTTTCTATTTATCGAAGAATATCCCTTAATATCTTTCTTAGATGAGTCGGCAGTCAAATTATTTTAATGCAGTTCTGTTTCAAAGATCGAGTGAATTCTAAAAACACCTTTATAATTGAAATGGGGCAATTTTTGACGAAGATATGGTCATTTATTTCAAGGTTGACCCTATTTAATGCTTTCCATATATTTTCTATTTATCGAAGAGTATCCCTTAATATCATTCTTAGATGAGTCGGAAGTCAAAATATTTAAACGCAATTTTGTTTCAAAGATCGAGTGAATTCTAAAAACACCTTTATAATTGAAATGGGGCAATTTTTGACGAAGATATGGCCATTTATTTCAAGGTTGACCCTATTTAATGCTTTCCATATATTTTCTATTTATCGAAGAGTATCCCTTAATATCATTCTTAGATGAGTCGGAAGTCAAAATATTTAAACGCAATTTTGTTTCAAAGATCAAGTGAATTCTAAAAACACCTTTATAATTGAAATGGGTCAATTTTTGACGAAGATATGGCCATTTATTTCAAGGTTGACCCTATTTAATGTTTGGCTTATATTTTCTATTAATCGAAGAATATCCCTTAATATCTTTCTTAGATGAGTCGGACGTCAAATTATTTTAACGCAGTTTTGTTCCAAAGATCGAGTGAATTCTAAAAACACCTTTATAATTGAAATGGGGCAATTTTAGACGAAGATATGGCCATTTATTTCAAGGTTGACCCCTATTTAATGCTTTCCATATATTTTCTATTTATCGAAGAGTATCCATTAATATCATTCTTAGATGAGTCGGAAGTCAAAATATTTAAGTACAGTTTTGTTCCAAAGGTCAAGTTAACTCTAAAAACACCTTTATAATTGAAATGGGGCAATTTTTGACGAAGATATGGCCATTTATTTCAAGGTTGACCCTATTTAATGATTGGCATACATTTTCTATTAATCGAAAGAATATCCCTTAATATCTTTCTTAGATGAGTCGGAAGTCAAATTATTTTAATGCAGTTTTGTTCCAAAGATCAAGTGAATTCTAAAAACACCTTTATAATTGAAATGGGGCAATTTTTGACGAAGATATGGCCATTTATTTCAAGGTAGAGCCTATTTAATGCATTCCATATATTTTCTATTTGTCAAGAGAAGAATATCCCTTAATATCTTTCTTAGATGAGTCGAAAGTCAAATTATTTTAATGCAGTTTTGATCCAAAGATCGGGTGAATTCTAAAAACACCTTTATAATTGAAATGGGGCAATTTTGACGAAGATATGGCCATTTATTTCCAGGTTGACTCAATTTAATGCTTGCCTTATATTTTCTATTAATCAAGAGAATATCCCTTAATATCTTTCTTAGATGAGTCGGAAGTCAAATTATTTTAATGCAATTTTGTTCCAAAGATCGAGTGAATTCTAAAAACACCTTTATAATTGAAATGGGGCGATTTTTGACGAAGATATGGCCATTTATTTCAAGGTAGACCCTATTTAATGCTTTCCATATATTTTCTATTTATCGAAGAATATCCCTTAATATCTTTCTTAGATGAATCGAAAGTCAAATTATTTTAATGCAGTTTTTGTTCCAAAGATCAAGTGAATTCTAAAAACACCTTTACAATTGAAATGGGGCAATTTTTGACGAAGATATGGCCATTTATTTTCAAGGTAGACATAATTTAATGCTTTCCATATATTTTCTATTTATCGAAGAATATCCATTAATATCTTTCTTAGATGAGTTGGAAGTCAAATTATTTTAATGCAACTTTGTTCCAAAGATCAAGTGAATTCTAAAAACACCTTTATATAATTGAAATGGGGCAATTTTTGACGAAGATATGGCCATTTATTTCAAGGTAGACCCTATTTAATGCTTTCCTTATATTTTCTATTTATCGAAGAATATCCCTTAATATCTTTCTTAGATGAGTCGGAAGTCAAATTATTTTAATGCAGTTTTGTTTCAAAGATCAAGTGAATTCTAAAAACACCTTTATAATTGAAATGGGGCAATTTTTGATGAAGAATATGGCCATTTATTTCAAGGAAGACCCTATTTAATGCTTTCCATATATTTTCTATTTATCGAAGAATATCCCTTAATATCTTTCTTAGATGAGTCGGAAGTCAAATTATTTTAATGCAGTTTTGTTCCAAAGATCAAGTGAATTCTAAAAACACCTTTATAATTGAAATGGGGCAATTTTGACGAAGATATGGCCATTTATTTCAAGGTAGACCCTATTTAATGCTTTCCATATATTTTCTATTAATCGAAGAATATCACTTAATATCTTTTCTTAGATGAGTCGGAAGTCAAATTATTTTAATGCAGTTTTGTTCCAAAGATAGAGTGAATTCTAAAAACACCTTTATAATTGAAATGGGGCAATTTTTGACGAAGATATGGCCATTTATTTCAAGGTTGACCCTATTTAATGCTTGCCTTATATTTTCTATTAATCGAAGAATATCCCTTAATATCTTTCTTAGATGAGTCGGAAGTCAAATTATTTTAATGCAGTTTTGTTCCAAAGATCGAGTGAATTCTAAAAACACCTTTATAATTGAAATGGGGCAATTTTTGACGAAGATATGGCCATTTATTTCAAGGTAGACCCTATTTAATGCTTTCCTTATATTTTCTATTTATCGAAGAATATCCCTTAATATCTTTCTTAGATGAGTCGGAAGTCAAATTATTTTAATGCAGTTTTGTTCCAAAGATTGAGTCGAATTCTAAAAACACCTTTATAGTTGAAATGGGGCAATTTTTGACGAAGATATGGCCATTTATTTCAAGGTAGACCCTATTTAATGCTTTCCATATATTTTCTATTTAATCGAAGAATATCCCTTAATATCTTTCTTAGATGAGTCGGAAGTCAAATTATTTTAATGCAGTTTTGTTCCAAAGATCAAGCGAATTCTAAAAACACCTTTTATAATTGAAATGGGGCAATTTTTGACGAAGATATGGCCATTTATTTCAAGGTAGACCCTATTTAATGCTTTCCATATATTTTCTATTTATCGAAGAATATCCCTTAATATCTTTCTTAGATGAGTCGGAAGTCAAATTATTTTAATGCAGTTTTGTTCCAAAAGATCAAGTGAATTCTAAAAACACCTTTATAATTGAAATGGGGCAATTTTTGACGAAGATATGGCCATTTATTTCAAGGTAGACCCTATTTAATGCTTTCCATATATTTTCTATTAATCGAAGAATATCCCTTAATATCTTTCTTAGATGAGTCGGAAGTCAAATTATTTTAATGCAGTTTTGTTCCAAAGATCGAGTGAATTCTAAAAACACCTTTATAATTGAAATGGGGCAATTTTTGACGAAGATATGGCCATTTATTTCAAGGTAGACCCTATTTAATGCTTTCCATATATTTTCTATTTATCGAAGAATATCCCTTAATATCTTTCTTAGATGAGTCGGAAGTCAAATTATTTTAATGCAGTTTTGTTCCAAAGATCAAGTGAATTCTAAAAACACCTTTATAATTGAAATGGGGCAATTTTTGACGAAGATATGGCCATTTATTTCAAGGTAGACCCTATTTAATGCTTTCCATATATTTTCTATTTATCGAAGAATATCCCTTAATATCTTTCTTAGATGAGTCGGAAGTCAAATTATTTTAATGCAGTTTTGTTCCAAAGATCAAGTGAATTCTAAAAACACCTTTATAATTGAAATGGGGCAATTTTTGACGAAGATATGGCCATTTATTTCAAGGTAGACCCTATTTAATGCTTTCCATATATTTTCTATTTATCGAAGAATATCCCTTAATATCTTTCTTAGATGAGTCGGAAGTCAAATTATTTTAATGCAGTTTTGTTCCAAAGATCGAGTGAATTCTAAAAACACCTTTATAATTGAAATGGGGCAATTTTTGACGAAGATATGGCCATTTATTTCAAGGTAGACCCTATTTAATGCTTTCCATATATTTTCTATTTATCGAAGAATATCCCTTAATATCTTTCTTAGATGAGTCGGAAGTCAAATTATTTTAATGCAGTTTTGTTCCAAAGATCAAGTGAATTCTAAAAACACCTTTATAATTGAAATGGGGCAATTTTTGACGAAGATATGGCCATTTATTTCAAGGTAGACCCTATTTAATGCTTTCCATATATTTTCTATTTATCGAAGAATATCCCTTAATATCTTTCTTAGATGAGTCGGAAGTCAAATTATTTTAATGCAGTTTTGTTTCCAAAGATCGAGTGAATTCTAAAAACACCTTTATAATTGAAATGGGGCAATTTTTGACGAAGATATGGCCATTTATTTCAAGGTAGACCCTATTTAATGCTTTCCATATATTTTCTATTTATCGAAGAATATCCCTTAATATCTTTCTTAGATGAGTCGGAAGTCAAATTATTTTAATGCAGTTTTGTTCCAAAGATCAAGTGAATTCTAAAAACACCTTTATAATTGAAATGGGGCAATTTTTGACGAAGATATGGCCATTTATTTCAAGGTAGACCCTATTTAATGCTTTCCATATATTTTCTATTTATCGAAGAATATCCCTTAATATCTTTCTTAGATGAGTCGGAAGTCAAATTATTTTAATGCAGTTTTGTTCCAAAGATCGAGTGAATTCTAAAAACACCTTTATAATTGAAATGGGGCAATTTTTGACGAAGATATGGCCATTTATTTCAGGTAGACCCTATTTAATGCTTTCCATATATTTTCTATTTATCGAAGAATATCCCTTAATATCTTTCTTAGATGAGTCGGAAGTCAAATTATTTTAATGCAGTTTTGTTCCAAAGATCAAGTGAATTCTAAAAACACCTTTATAATTGAAATGGGGCAATTTTTGACGAAGATATGGCCATTTATTTCAAGGTAGACCCTATTTAATGCTTTCCATATATTTTCTATTTATCGAAGAATATCCCTTAATATCTTTCTTAGATGAGTCGGAAGTCAAATTATTTTAATGCAGTTTTGTTCCAAAGATCAAGTGAATTCTAAAAACACCTTTATAATTGAAATGGGGCAATTTTTGACGAAGATATGGCCATTTATTTCAAGGTAGACCCTATTTAATGCTTTCCATATATTTTCTATTTATCGAAGAATATCCCTTAATATCTTTCTTAGATGAGTCGGAAGTCAAATTATTTTAATGCAGTTTGTTCCAAAGATCAAGTGAATTCTAAAAACACCTTTATAATTGAAATGGGGCAATTTTTGACGAAGATATGGCCATTTATTTCAAGGTAGACCCTATTTAATGCTTTCCATATATTTTCTATTTATCGAAGAATATCCCTTAATATCTTTCTTAGATGAGTCGGAAGTCAAATTATTTTAATGCAGTTTTGTTCCAAAGATCAAGTGAATTCTAAAAACACCTTTATAATTGAAATGGGGCAATTTTTGACGAAGATATGGCCATTTATTTCAAGGTAGACCCTATTTAATGCTTTCCATATATTTTCTATTTATCGAAGAATATCCCTTAATATCTTTCTTAGATGAGTCGGAAGTCAAATTATTTTAATGCAGTTTTGTTCCAAAGATCAAGTGAATTCTAAAAACACCTTTATAATTGAAATGGGGCAATTTTTGACGAAGATATGGCCATTTATTTCAAGGTAGACCCTATTTAATGCTTTCCATATATTTTCTATTTATCGAAGAATATCCCTTAATATCTTTCTTAGATGAGTCGGAAGTCAAATTATTTTAATGCAGTTTTGTTCCAAAGATCAAGTGAATTCTAAAAACACCTTTATAATTGAAGTGGGGCAATTTTTGACGAAGATATGGCCATTTATTTCAAGGTAGACCCTATTTAATGCTTTCCATATATTTTCTATTTATCGAAGAATATCCCTTAATATCTTTCTTAGATGAGTCGGAAGTCAAATTATTTTAATGCAGTTTTGTTCCAAAGATCAAGTGAATTCTAAAAACACCTTTATAATTGAAATGGGGCAATTTTTGACGAAGATATGGCCATTTATTTCAAGGTAGACCCTATTTAATGCTTTCCATATATTTTCTATTTATCGAAGAATATCCCTTAATATCTTTCTTAGATGAGTCGGAAGTCAAATTATTTTAATGCAGTTTTGTTCCAAAGATCAAGTGAATTCTAAAAACACCTTTATAATTGAAATGGGGCAATTTTTGACGAAGATATGGCCATTTATTTCAAGGTAGACCCTATTTAATGCTTTCCATATATTTTCTATTTATCGAAGAATATCCCTTAATATCTTTCTTAGATGAGTCGGAAGTCAAATTATTTTAATGCAGTTTTGTTCCAAAGATCAAGTGAATTCTAAAAACACCTTTATAATTGAAATGGGGCAATTTTTGACGAAGATATGGCCATTTATTTCAAGGTAGACCCTATTTAATGCTTTCCATATATTTTCTATTTATCGAAGAATATCCCTTAATATCTTTCTTAGATGAGTCGGAAGTCAAATTATTTTAATGCAGTTTTGTTCCAAAGATCAAGTGAATTCTAAAAAACACCTTTATAATTGAAATGGGGCAATTTTTGACGAAGATATGGCCATTTATTTCAAGGTAGACCCTATTTAATGCTTTCCATATATTTTTCTATTTATCGAAGAATATCCCTTAATATCTTTCTTAGATGAGTCGGAAGTCAAATTATTTTAATGCAGTTTTGTTCCAAAGATCAAGTGAATTCTAAAAACACCTTTATAATTGAAATGGGGCAATTTTTGACGAAGATATGGCCATTTATTTCAAGGTAGACCCTATTTAATGCTTTCCATATATTTTCTATTTATCGAAGAATATCCCTTAATATCTTTCTTAGATGAGTCGGAAGTCAAATTATTTTAATGCAGTTTTGTTCCAAAGATCAAGTGAATTCTAAAAACACCTTTATAATTGAAATGGGGCAATTTTTGACGAAGATATGGCCATTTATTTCAAGGTAGACCCTATTTAATGCTTTCCATATATTTTCTATTTATCGAAGAATATCCCTTAATATCTTTCTTAGATGAGTCGGAAGTCAAATTATTTTAATGCAGTTTTGTTCCAAAGATCAAGTGAATTCTAAAAACACCTTTATAATTGAAATGGGGCAATTTTTTGACGAAGATATGGCCATTTATTTCAAGGTAGACCCTATTTAATGCTTTCCATATATTTTCTATTTATCGAAGAATATCCCTTAATATCTTTCTTAGATGAGTCGGAAGTCAAATTATTTTAATGCAGTTTTGTTCCAAAGATCGAGTGAATTCTAAAAACACCTTTATAATTGAAATGGGGCAATTTTTGACGAAGATATGGCCATTTATTTCAAGGTAGACCCTATTTAATGCTTTCCATATATTTTCTATTTATCGAAGAATATCCCTTAATATCTTTCTTAGATGAGTCGGAAGTCAAATTATTTTAATGCAGTTTTGTTCCAAAGATCGAGTGAATTCTAAAAACACCTTTATAATTGAAATGGGGCAATTTTTGACGAAGATATGGCCATTTATTTCAAGGTAGACCCTATTTAATGCTTTCCATATATTTTCTATTTATCGAAGAATATCCCTTAATATCTTTCTTAGATGAGGTCGGAAGTCAAATTATTTTAATGCAGTTTTGTTCCAAAGATCAAGTGAATTCTAAAAACACCTTTATAATTGAAATGGGGCAATTTTTGACGAAGATATGGCCATTTATTTCAAGGTAGACCCTATTTAATGCTTTCCATATATTTTCTATTTATCGAAGAATATCCCTTAATATCTTTCTTAGATGAGTCGGAAGTCAAATTATTTTAATGCAGTTTTGTTCCAAAGATCAAGTGAATTCTAAAAAACACCTTTATAATTGAAATGGGGCAATTTTTGACGAAGATATGGCCATTTATTTCAAGGTAGACCCTATTTAATGCTTTCCATATATTTTCTATTTATCGAAGAATATCCCTTAATATCTTTCTTAGATGAGTCGGAAGTCAAATTATTTTAATGCAGTTTTGTTCCAAAGATCAAGTGAATTCTAAAAACACCTTTATAATTGAAATGGGGCAATTTTTGACGAAGATATGGCCATTTATTTCAAGGTAGACCCTATTTAATGCTTTCCATATATTTTCTATTTATCGAAGAATATCCCTTAATATCTTTCTTAGATGAGTCGGAAGTCAAATTATTTTAATGCAGTTTTGTTCCAAAGATCAAGTGAATTCTAAAAACACCTTTATAATTGAAATGGGGCAATTTTTGACGAAGATATGGCCATTTATTTCAAGGTAGACCCTATTTAATGCTTTCCTTATATTTTCTATTTATCGAAGAATATCCCTTAATATCTTTCTTAGATGAGTCGGAAGTCAAATTATTTTAATGCAGTTTTGTTCCAAAGATCAAGTGAATTCTAAAAACACCTTTATAATTGAAATGGGGCAATTTTTGACGAAGATATGGCCATTTATTTCAAGGTAGACCCTATTTAATGCTTTCCATATATTTTCTATTTATCAGAAGAATATCCCTTAATATCTTTCTTTAGATGAGTCGGAAGTCAAATTATTTTAATGCAGTTTTGTTTCAAAAGATCGAGTGAATTCTAAAAACACCTTTATAATTGAAATGGGGCAATTTTTGACGAAGATATGGCCATTTATTTCAAGGTAGACCCTATTTAATGCTTTCCATATATTTTCTATTTATCGAAGAATATCCCTTAATATCTTTCTTAGATGAGTCGGAAGTCAAATTATTTTAATGCAGTTTTGTTCCAAAGATCAAGCGAATTCTAAAAACACCTTTATAATTGAAATGGGGCAATTTTTGACGAAGATATGGCCATTTATTTCAAGGTAGACCCTATTTAATGCTTTCCATATATTTTCTATTTATCGAAGAATATCCCTTAATATCTTTCTTAGATGAGTCGGAAGTCAAATTATTTTAATGCAGTTTTGTTCCAAAGATCAAGTGAATTCTAAAAACACCTTTATAATTGAAATGGGGCAATTTTTGACGAAGATATGGCCATTTATTTCAAGGTAGACCCTATTTAATGCTTTCCATATATTTTTCTATTTATCGAAGAATATCCCTTAATATCTTTCTTAGATGAGTCGGAAGTCAAATTATTTTAATGCAGTTTTGTTCCAAAGATCAAGCGAATTCTAAAAACACCTTTATAATTGAAATGGGGCAATTTTGACGAAGATATGGCCATTTATTTCAAGGTAGACCCTATTTAATGCTTTCCATATATTTTCTATTTATCGAAGAATATCCCTTAATATCTTTCTTAGATGAGTCGGAAGTCAAATTATTTTAATGCAGTTTTGTTCCAAAGATCAAGCGAATTCTAAAAAACTCCTTTATAATTGAAATGGGGCAATTTTTGACGAAGATATGGCCATTTATTTCAAGGTAGACCCTATTTAATGCTTTCCATATATTTTCTATTTATCGAAGAGATATCCCTTAATATCTTTCTTAGATGAGTCGGAAGTCAAATTATTTTAATGCAGTTTTGTTCCAAAGATTAGGTGAATTCTAAAAACACCTTTATAATTGAAGTGGGGCAATTTTTGACGAAGATATGGCCATTTATTTCAAGGTAGACCCTATTTAATGCTTTCCATATATTTTCTATTTATCGAAGAATATCCCTTAATATCTTTCTTAGATGAGTCGGAAGTCAAATTATTTTAATGCAGTTTTGTTCCAAAGATCAAGTGAATTCTAAAAACACCTTTATAATTGAAATGGGGCAATTTTTGACGAAGATATGGCCATTTATTTCAAGGTAGACCCTATTTAATGCTTTCCATATATTTTCTATTTATCGAAGAATATCCCTTAATATCTTTCTTAGATGAGTCGGAAGTCAAATTATTTTAATGCAGTTTTGTTCCAAAGATCAAGTGAATTCTAAAAACACCTTTATAATTGAAATGGGGCAATTTTTGACGAAGATATGGCCATTTATTTCAAGGTAGACCCTATTTAATGCTTTCCATATATTTTTCTATTTATCGAAGAATATCCCTTAATATCTTTCTTAGATGAGTCGGAAGTCAAATTATTTTAATGCAGTTTTGTTCCAAAGATCGAGCGAATTCTAAAAACACCTTTATAATTGAAATGGGGCAATTTTTGACGAAGATATGGCCATTTATTTCAAGGTAGACCCTATTTAATGCTTTCCATATATTTTCTATTTATCGAAGAATATCCCTTAATATCTTTCTTAGATGAGTCGGAAGTCAAATTATTTTAATGCAGTTTTGTTCCAAAGATCAAGCGAATTCTAAAAACACCTTTATAATTGAAGTGGGGCAATTTTTGACGAAGATATGGCCATTTATTTCGGGGAAGACCCTATTTAATGCTTTCCATATATTTTCTATTTATCGAAGAATATCCCTTAATATCTTTCTTAGATGAGTCGGAAGTCAAATTATTTTAATGCAGTTTTGTTCCAAAGATCAAGTGAATTCTAAAAACACCTTTATAATTGAAATGGGGCAATTTTTGACGAAGATATGGCCATTTATTTCAAGGTAGACCCTATTTAATGCTTTCCATATATTTTCTATTTATCGAAGAATATCCCTTAATATCTTTCTTAGATGAGTCGGAAGTCAAATTATTTTAATGCAGTTTTGTTCCAAAGATCAAGTGAATTCTAAAAACACCTTTATAATTGAAATGGGGCAATTTTTGACGAAGATATGGCCATTTATTTCAAGGTAGACCCTATTTAATGCTTTCCATATATTTTCTATTTATCGAAGAATATCCCTTAATATCTTTCTTAGATGAGTCGGAAGTCAAATTATTTTAATGCAGTTTTGTTCCAAAGATCAAGCGAATTCTAAAAACACCTTTATAATTGAAATGGGGCAATTTTGACGAAGATATGGCCATTTATTTCAAGGTAGACCCTATTTAATGCTTTCCATATATTTTCTATTTATCGAAGAATATCCCTTAATATCTTTCTTAGATGAGTCGGAAGTCAAATTATTTTAATGCAGTTTTTGTTCCAAAGATCAAGTGAATTCTAAAAACACCTTTATAATTGAAGTGGGGCAATTTTTGACGAAGATATGGCCATTTATTTCAAGGTAGACCCTATTTAATGCTTTCCATATATTTTCTATTTATCGAAGAATATCCCTTAATATCTTTCTTAGATGAGTCGGAAGTCAAATTATTTTAATGCAGTTTTGTTCCAAAGATCAAGTGAATTCTAAAAACACCTTTATAATTGAAATGGGGCAATTTTTGACGAAGATATGGCCATTTATTTCAAGGTAGACCCTATTTAATGCTTTCCATATATTTTCTATTTATCGAAGAATATCCCTTAATATCTTTCTTAGATGAGTCGGAAGTCAAATTATTTTAATGCAGTTTTGTTCCAAAGATCAAGTGAATTCTAAAAACACCTTTATAATTGAAATGGGGCAATTTTAGACGAAGATATGGCCATTTATTTCAAGGTAGACCCTATTTAATGCTTTCCATATATTTTCTATTTATCGAAGAATATCCCTTAATATCTTTCTTAGATGAGTCGGAAGTCAAATTATTTTAATGCAGTTTTGTTCCAAAGATCAAGTGAATTCTAAAAACACCTTTATAATTGAAATGGGGCAATTTTTGACGAAGATATGGCCATTTATTTCAAGGTAGACCCTATTTAATGCTTTCCATATATTTTCTATTTATCGAAGAATATCCCTTAATATCTTTCTTAGATGAGTCGGAAGTCAAATTATTTTAATGCAGTTTTGTTCCAAAGATCAAGTGAATTCTAAAAACACCTTTATAATTGAAGTGGGGCAATTTTTGACGAAGATATGGCCATTTATTTCAAGGTAGACCCTATTTAATGCTTTCCATATATTTTCTATTTATCGAAGAATATCCCTTAATATCTTTCTTAGATGAGTCGGAAGTCAAATTATTTTAATGCAGTTTTGTTCCAAAGATCGAGTGAATTCTAAAAACACCTTTATAATTGAAATGGGGCAATTTTTGACGAAGATATGGCCATTTATTTCAAGGTAGACCCTATTTAATGCTTTCCATATATTTTCTATTTATCGAAGAATATCCCTTAATATCTTTCTTAGATGAGTCGGAAGTCAAATTATTTTAATGCAGTTTTGTTCCAAAGATCAAGTGAATTCTAAAAACACCTTTATAATTGAAATGGGGCAATTTTTGACGAAGATATGGCCATTTATTTCAAGGTAGACCCTATTTAATGCTTTCCATATATTTTCTATTTATCGAAGAATATCCCTTAATATCTTTCTTAGATGAGTCGGAAGTCAAATTATTTTAATGCAGTTTTGTTCCAAAGATCGAGCGAATTCTAAAAACACCTTTATAATTGAAATGGGGCAATTTTTGACGAAGATATGGCCATTTATTTCAAGGTAGACCCTATTTAATGCTTTCCATATATTTTCTATTTATCGAAGAATATCCCTTAATATCTTTCTTAGATGAGTTGGAAGTCAAATTATTTTAATGCAGTTTTGTTGCAAAGATCAAGTGAATTCAAAAAACACCTTTATAATTGAAATGGAGCAATTTTTGACGAAGATATGGTCATTTATTTCAAGGTAGACCCTATTTAATGCTTTCCATATATTTTCTATTTATCGAAGAATATCCCTTAATATCTTTCTTAGATGAGTCGGAAGTCAAATTATTTTAATGCAGTTTTGTTTCAAAGATCAAGTGAATTCTAAAAACACCTTTATAATTGAAATGGGGCAATTTTAGACAAAGATATGGCCATTTATTTCAAGGTAGACCCTATTTAATGCTTTCCATATATTTTCTATTTATCGAAGAATATCCCTTAATATCTTTCTTAGATGAGTCGGAAGTCAAATTATTTTAATGCAGTTTTGTTTCAAAGATTAAGCGAATTCTAAAAACACCTTTATAATTGAAATTGGGCAATTTTTGACGAAGATATGGCCATTTATTTCAAGGTAGACCCTATTTAATGCTTTCCATATATTTTCTATTTATCGAAGAATATCCCTTAATATCTTTCTTAGATGAGTCGGAAGTCAAATTATTTTAATACAGTTTTGTTCCAAAGATCGAGTGAATTCTAAAAACACCTTTATAATTGAAATGGGGCAATTTTTGACGAAGATATGGCCATTTATTTCAAGGTAGACCCTATTTAATGCTTTCCATATATTTTCTATTTATCGAAGAATATCCCTTAATATCTTTCTTAGATGAGTCGGAAGTCAAATTATTTTAATGCAGTTTTGTTCCAAAGATCAAGTGAATTCTAAAAACACCTTTATAATTGAAATGGGGCAATTTTTGACGAAGATATGGCCATTTATTTCAAGGTAGACCCTATTTAATGCTTTCCATATATTTTCTATTTATCGTAGAATATCCCTTAATATCTTTCTTAGATGAGTCGGAAGTCAAATTATTTTAATGCAGTTTTGTTCCAAAGATCAAGTGAATTCTAAAAACACCTTTATAATTGAAATGGGGCAATTTTTGACGAAGATATGGCCATTTATTTCAAGGTAGACCCTATTTAATGCTTTCCATATATTTTCTATTTATCGAAGAATATCCCTTAATATCTTTCTTAGATGAGTCGGAAGTCAAATTATTTTAATGCAGTTTTGTTCCAAAGATCAAGCGAATTCTAAAAACATCTTTATAATTGAAATGGGGCAATTTTTGACGAAGATATGGCCATTTATTTCAAGGTAGACCCTATTTAATGCTTTCCATATATTTTCTATTTATCGAAAAATATCCCTTAATATCTTTCTTAGATGAGTCGGAAGTCAAATTATTTTAATGCAGTTTTGTTCCAAAGATCGAGTGAATTCTAAAAACACCTTTATAATTGAAATGGGGCAATTTTCGACGAAGATATGGCCATTTATTTCAAGGTAGACCCTATTTAATGCTTTCCATATATTTTCTATTAATCGAAGAATATCCCTTAATATCTTTCTTAGATGAGTCGGAAGTCAAATTATTTTAATGCAGTTTTGTTCCAAAGATCAAGTGAATTCAAAAAACACCTTTATAGTTGAAATGGGGCAATTTTTGACGAAGATATGGCCATTTATTTCAAGGTAGACCCTATTTATTGCTTTCCATATATTTTCTATTTATCGAAGAATATCCCTTAATATCTTTTCTTAGATGAGTCGGAAGTCAAATTGTTTTAATGCAGTTTTGTTTCAAAGATCGAGTGAATTCTAAAAACACCTTTATAATTGAAATGGGGCAATTTTCGACGAAGATATGGCCATTTATTTCAAGGTAGACCCTATTTAATGCTTTCCATATATTTTCTATTTATCGAAGAATATCCCTTAATATCTTTCTTAGATGAGTCGGAAGTCAAATTATTTTAATGCAGTTTTGTTTCAAAGATTAAAGCGAATTCTAAAAACACCCTTTATAATTGAAATGGGGCAATTTTTGACGAAGATATGGCCATTTATTTCAAGGTAGACCCTATTTAATGCTTTCCATATATTTTCTATTTATCGAAGAATATCCCTTAATATCTTTCTTAGATGAGTCGGAAGTCAAATTATTTTAATGCAGTTTTGTTCCAAAGATCAAGCGAATTCTAAAAACATTTTTTATAATTGAAATGGGGCAATTTTTTACGAAGATATGGCCATGTATTT
>NW_025062588.1:0-79693 GCF_018153295.1 Drosophila grimshawi | reverse complement strand
TTTGTTTCAAAGATCAAGTGAATTCTAAAAACACCTTTATAATTGAAATATGGCAATGTTTGACGAAGATATGGCCATTTATTTCAGGTAGACCCTATTTAATGCTTTCCATATATTTTCTGTTTATGGAAGAATATCCCTTATTTCTTTCTTAGATGAGTCCGGAAGTCCAAATTATTTTAATGCAGTTTTATTCCAAAGATCGAGTGAATTCGAAAAACATCTTTATAGTTGAGATTGGGCAATTCTTGACGAAGATATGGCCATTTATTTCAAAGGTAGACCCTATTTAATGTTTGGCTTATATTTTCTATTAATCGAAGAGATATCCCCTTAATATCTTTTCTTAGATGAGTCGGAAGTCAAATTATTTTACATGCAGTTTTATTCCAAAGATCGAGTGAATTCTAAAAACACCTTTATAATAGAAAGGGTGCAGTCTTTAACGAAGATATGGCCATTTATTTCAAGGTAGACCCTATTTAGTACTTTCCATATATTTTCTATTTATCGAAGAATATCCCTTAATATCTTTCTTAGATGAGTCGGAAGTCAAAATTATTTTAATGCGGTTTTGTTTCAATGATTGAGTGAATTCTAAAGGCACCTTTATAATTGAAATGGGGCAATTTTTGACGAAGATATGGCCATTTATTTCAAGGTAGACCCTATTTAATGCTTTCCATATATTTTCTATTTATCGAAGAATATCCCTTAATATCTTTCTTAGATGAGTCGGAAGTCAAATTATTTTAATGCAGTTTTGTTCCAAAGATCGAGTGAATTCTAAAAAACACCTTTATATTTAAAATATGGCAATTTTTGCCGAAGATATGGCCATTTATTTCAAGGTTGACCCTATTTAATGTTTGGCTTATATTTTCTATTTATCGAAGAATATCCCTTAATATCTTTTTCTTAGATGAGTCGGAAGTCAAATTATTTTAATGCAGTTTTATTCCAAGATCCAGTGAATTCTAAAACACCTTTATAATTGAAAGAGGGCAATTTTTGACGAAGATAAGGCCATTTATTTCAAGGTTGAGCCTATTTAATGCTTTTCATATATTTTCTATTTATCGAAGATTATCCCTTAATATCTTTCTTAGATGAGTCGGAAGTCAAATTATTTTAATGCAGTTTTGTTCCAAAGATCGAGTGAATTCTAAAAACACCTTTATAATTGAAATGGGGCAATTTGAGACGAAGATGTGAGCCATTTATTTCAAGGTAGACCCTATTTAATGCTTTCCATATATTTTCTATTAATCGAAGAATGTCCCTTAATATCTTTCTTAGATGAGTCGGAAGTCAATTTATTTTAATGCAGTTTTATTCCAAAAGATCGAGTGAGATTCTAAAAACACCTATATAATTGAAATGGGGCAACTTTTTGACGAAGATATGGCCATTTATTTCAAGATAGACCCTAATTAATGCTTTCCATATATTTTCCGTTAAGCTGGAAGAATATCCCTTAATATCTTTCTTAGATGAGTCGGAAGTCAAATTATTTTAATGCAGTTTTGTTCCAAAGATCGAGCGAATTCTAAAAACACCTTTATAATTGAAATGGGGCAATTTGAGACGAAGATATGGCCATTTATTTCAAGGTAGACCCTATTTAATGCTTTCCATATATTTTCTATTTATCGAAGAATATCCCTTAATATCTTTCTTAGATGAGTCGGAAGTCAAATTATTTTAATGCAGTTTTGTTCCAAAGATCAAGTGAATTCTAAAAACACCTTTATAATTGAAATGGGGCAATGTTTGACGAAGATATGGCCATTTATTTCAAGGTAGAGACCCTATTTAATGTTTGGCATATATTTTCTGTTAATCAAAGAATATCCCTTAATATCTTTTTCTTAGATGAGTCGGAAGTCAAATTATTTTAATGCAGTTTTGTTCCAAAAGATTGAGTAAATTCTAAAAAACACCTTTATAATTGAAATGGGGCAATTTTGGACGAAGATATGGCCAAATATTTGAAAGGTGGACCCTATTTAATCCTTTCCAGTATATTTTCTGTTAATCAAAGAATATCCCTTAATATCTTTCTTAGATGAGTCGGAGGTCAAATTATTTTTAAAGCAGTTTTTGTTCCCAAAGATCAAGTGAATTCTAAAAACACCTTTATAATTGAAATGGGGCAATTTCTTTTGACGAAAATATGGCCATTTATTTCAAGGTAGACCCTATTTAATACTTTCCATAAATTTTCTATTTATCGAAGAATATCCCTTAATATCTTTCTTAGATAAATCGGAAGTCAAATTATTTTAAAGCAGTTTTGTTCCAAAGATCAAGTTAATTCTAAAAACATCCTTTATAATTGAAATGGGGCAATTCTTGACGAAGATATGGCCATTTATTTCAAGGTAGACCCTATTTAATGTTTGGCATATATTTTCTATTAATCGAAGAATATCCCTTAATATCTTGCTTAGATGAGTCGGAAGTCAAATTATTTTAATGCAGTTTGTTCCAAAGATCGAGTGAATTCTAAAAACACCTTTACAATAGAAAGGGGGCAATCTTTTGACGAAGATATGGCCATTTATTTCAAGGTAGACCCTATTTAATGCTTTCCATATATTTTCTATTTATCGAAGAATATCCCTTAATATCTTTCTTAGATGAGTCGGAAGTCAAATTATTTTTAATGCAGTTTTGTGTCCAAAGATCGAGTGAATTCTAAAAACACCTTGGTAGAAGAAATGGGGCTTTGAGACGAAGATATGGCCTTGCTTTCAAGGTAGGCCCTATTTCAATGCTTTCCATATATTTTCTGTTTATCGAAGAATATCCCTTAATATCTTTCTTAGATGAGTCGGAAGTCAAATTATTTTAATGCAGTTTTGTTCCAAAGATCAAGTGAATTATAAAAACACCTTTATAATTAAAATATGGCAATGTTTGACGAAGATATGGCCATTTATTTCAAGGTTGACCCTATTTAATGTTTGGCTTATATTTTCTATTTATCGAAGAAAACCCTTAATATCTTTCTTAGATGAGTCGGAAGTCAAATTATTTTAAAGCAGTTTTGTCTCCAAAGATCCAGTAAATTCTAAAAACACCTTTTATAATAGAAAGGGTGCAATTTGAAACGAAGATAGGCCATTTATTTTCAAGGTAGAGCCTATTTAATGCTTTCCATATATTTTCTGTTAATCGAAGAATATCCCTTAATATCTTTCTTAGATGAGTCGGAAGTCAAATTATTTTAATGCAGTTTTGTTCCAAAAGATCAAGTGAATTCTAAAAACACCTTTATAATTGAAATGGGGCAATTTTTGACGAAGATATGGCCATTTATTTCAAGGTAGAGCCTATTTAATGCTTTCCATATATTTTCTATTAATCGAAGAATATCCCTTAATATCTTTCTTAGATGAGTCCGAAGTCAAATTATTTTAATGCAGTTTTGTTCCAAAGATCGAGCGAATTCTAAAAACACCTTTATAATTGAAATGGGGCAATTTTTGACGAAGATATGGCCATTTATTTCAAGGTAGACCCTATTTAATGCTTTCCATATATTTTCTATTTATCGAAGAATATCCTTTAATATCTTTCTTAGATAAGTCGGAAGTCAAATTATTTTAATGCAGTTTTGTTCCAAAGATCAAGTGAATTCTAAAATCACCTTTATAATTGAAATGGGGTAATTTTTGACGAAGATATGGCCATTTATTTCAAGGTAGACACTATTTAATGCTTTCCATATATTTTCTATTTATCGAAGAATATCCCTTAATATCTTTCTTAGATGAGTCGGAAGTCAAATTATTTTAATGCAGTTTTGTTCCAAAGATCGAGCGAATTCTAAAAACACCTTTATAATTGAAATGGGGCAATTTGAGACGAAGATATGGCCATTTATTCCAAGGTAGGCCCTATTTAATGCTTTCCATATATTTTCTGTTAATCAAGAATATCCCTTAATATCTTTCTTAGATGAGTCGGAAGTCAAATTATTTTAATGCAGTTTTGTTTCAAAGATCAAGTGAATTCTAAAAAACACCTTTATAATTGAAATATGGCAATGTTTGACGAAGATATGGCCATTTATTTCAAGGTTGACCCTATTTAATGTTTGGCTTATATTTTCTATTAATCGAAGAATATCCCTTAATATCTTTCTTAGATGAGTCGGAAGTCAAATTATTTTAATGCAGTTTTGTTCCAAAGATCAAGTGAATTCTAAAAACACCTTTATAATTGAAATGGGGCAATTTTTGACGAAGATATGGCCATTTATTTCAAGGTAGACCCTATTTAATGCTTTCCATATATTTTCTGTTAATCAAAGAATATCCCTTAATATCTTTCTTAGATGAGTCGGAAGTCAAATTATTTTAAAGCAGTTTTGTTCCAAAGATCAAGTGAATTCTAAAAACACCTTTATAATTGAAATGGGGCAATTTTTGACGAAGATATGGCCATTTATTTCAAGGTTGACCCTATTTAATGCTTTCCATATATTTTCTATTTATCGAAGAATATCCCTTAATATCTTTCTTAGATGAGTCGGAAGTCAAATTATTTTAATGCAGTTTTGTTCCAAAGATCAAGTGAATTCTAAAAACACCTTTATAATTGAAATGGGGCAATTTTTTACGAAGATATGGCCATTTATTTCAAGGTAGACCCTATTTAATGCTTTCCATATATTTTCTATTTATCGAAGAATATCCCTTAATATCTTGCTTAGATGAGTCGGAAGTCAAATTATTTTAATGCAGTTTTGTTCCAAAGATCAAGTGAATTCTAAAAACACCTTTATAATTGAAATGGGGCAATTTTTGACGAAGATATGGCCATTTATTTCAAGGTAGACCCTATTTAATGCTTTCCATATATTTTCTGTTAATCAAGAATATCCCTTAATATCTTTCTTAGATGAGTCGGAAGTCAAATTATTTTAATGCAGTTTTGTTCCAAAGATCGAGTGAATTCTAAAAACACCTTTATTATTGAAATAGGGCAATTTGAGACGAAGATATGGCCATTTATTTCAAGGAAGGCCCTATTTAATGCTTTCCATATATTTTCTGTTAATCAAGAATATCCCTTAATATCTTTCTTAGATGAGTCGGAAGTCAAATTATTTTAATGCAGTTTTGTTCCAAAGATCAAGTGAATTCTAAAAACACCTTTATAATTGAAATAGGGCAATTTTTGACGAAGATATGGCCATTTATTTCAAGGTTGACCCTATTTAATGTTTGCCATATATTTTCTATTAATCGAAGAATATCCCTTAATATCTTTCTTAGATGAGTCGGAAGTCAAATTATTTTAATGCAGTTTTGTTCCAAAGATCGAGCGAATTCTAAAAACACCTTTATAATCGAAATGGGGCAATTTTTGACGAAGATATGGCCATTTATTTCAAGGTAGACCCTATTTAATGCTTTCCATATATTTTCTGCTAATCAAAGAATATCCCTTAATATCTTTCTTAGATAAGTCGGAAGTCAAATTATTTTAAAGCAGTTTTGTTCCAAAGATTAAGTGAAATCTAAAAACACCTTTATAATTGAAATGGGGCAATTTTTTGACGAAGATATGGCCATTTATTTCAAGGTAGACCCTATTTAATGCTTTCCATATATTTTCTATTTATCGAAGAATATCCCTTAATATCTTTCTTAGATAAATCGGAAGTCAAATTATTTTAATGCAGTTTTGTTCCAAAGATCAAGTGAATTCTAAAAACACCTTTATAATTGAAATGGGGCAATTTTTGACGAAGATATGGCCATTTATTTCAAGGTAGACCCTATTTAATGCTTTCCATATATTTTCTATTTATCGAAGAATATCCCTAAATATCTTGCTTAGATAAGTCGGAAGTCAAATTATTTTAATGCAGTTTTGTTCCAAAGATCGAGTGAATTCTAAAAACACCTTTATAATTGAAATGGGGCAATTTTTGACGAAGATATGGCCATTTATTTCAAGGTAGACCCTTTTTAATGCTTTCCATATATTTTCTGTTAATCAAGACTATCCCTTAATATCTTTCTTAGATGAGTCGGAAGTCAAATTATTTTAATGCAGTTTTGTTCCAAAGATCGAGCGAATTCTAAAAACACCTTTATAATTGAAATAGGGCAATTTGAGACGAAGATATGGCCATTTATTTCAAGGTAGGCCTTATTTAATGCTTTCCATATATTTTCTGTTAATCAAGAATATCCCTTAATATCTTTCTTAGATGAGTCGGAAGTCAAATTATTTTAATGCAGTTTTGTTTCAAAGATCAAGTGAATTCTAAAAACACCTTTATAATTGAAATATGGCAATGTTTGACGAAGATATGGCCATTTATTTCAAGGTTGACCCTATTTAATGTTTGGCTTATATTTTCTATTAATCGAAGAATATCCCTTAATATCTTTCTTAGATGAGTCGGAAGTCAAATTATTTTAATGCAGTTTTGTTCCAAAGATTGAGCGAATTCTAAAAACACTTTTATAATTGAAATAGGGCAATTTGAGACGAAGATATGGCCATTTATTTCAAGGTAGGCCCTATTTAATGCTTTCCATATATTTTCTGTTAATCAAGAATATCCCTTAATATCTTTCTTAGATGAGTCGGAAGTCAAATTATTTTAATGCAGTTTTGTTCCAAAGAATTGTAAAAACACCTTTATAATTGAAATGGGGCAATTTTTGACGAAGATATGGCCATTTATTTCAAGGTAGACCCTATTTAATGCTTTCCATATATTTTCCATTTATGGAAGATTATCCCTTAATATCTTTCTTAGATGAGTCGGAAGTCAAATTATTTTAATGCAGTTTTGTTCCAAAGATCAAGCGAATTCTAAAAACACCTTTATTATTGAAATGGGGCAATTTTTTACGAAGATATGGCCATTTATTTCAAGGTAGACCCTATTTAATGCTTTCCATATATTTTCTATTTATCGAAGAATATCCTTAATATCTTTCTTAGATGAGTCGGAAGTCAAATTATCTTAATGCAGTTTTTTCCAAAGATCGAGCGAATTCTAAAAACACCTTTATAATTGAAATAGGGCAATTTGAGACGAAGATATGGCCATTTATTTCAAGGTAGACCCTATTTAATGCTTTCCATATATTTTCTGTTAATCAAGAATATCCCTTAATATCTTTCTTAGATGAGTCGGAAGTCAAATTATTTGAATGCAGTTTTGTTTCAAAGATCGAGTGAATTCTAAAAACTTCTTTTTAATTGAAATGGGGCAATTTTTGACGAAGATATGGCCATTTATTTCAAGGTTGACCCTATTTAATGTTTGGCTTATATTTTCTATTAATCGAAGAATATCCCTTAATATCTTTCTTAGATGAGTCGGAAGTCAAATTATTTTAATGCAGTTTTGTTTCAAAGATCGAGTGAATTCTAAAAACACCTTTATATTTGAAATGGGGCAATTTTTGACGAAGATATGGCCATTTATTTCAAGGTAGACCCTATTTAATGCTTTCCATATATTTTCTGTTAATCAAAAATATCCCTTAATATCTTTCTTAGATGAGTCGGAAGTCAAATTATTTTAATGCAGTTTTGTTCCAAAGATCAAGTGAATTCTAAAAACACCTTAATAATTGAAATGGGGCAATTTTTGACGAAGATATGGCCATTTATTTCAAGGTTGACCCTATTTAATGTTTGGCTTATATTTTCTATTAATCGAAGAATATCCCTTAATATCTTTCTTAGATGAGTCGGAAGTCAAATTATTTTAATGCAGTTTTGTTCCAAAGATTAAGTGAAATCTAAAAACACTTTTATAATTGAAATGGGGCAATTTTTTACGAAGATATGGCCATTTATTTCAAGGTAGACCCTATTTAATGCTTTCCATATATTTTCTATTTATCGAAGAATATCCCTTAATATCTTGCTTAGATGAGTCGGAAGTCAAATTATTTTAATGCAGTTTTGTTCCAAAGATCAAGTGAATTCTAAAAACACCTTTATAATTGAAATGGGGCAATTTTTGACGAAGATATGGCCATTTATTTCAAGGTAGACCCTTTTTAATGCTTTCCATATATTTTCTGTTAATCAAGACTATCCCTTAATATCTTTCTTAGATGAGTCGGAAGTCAAATTATTTTAATGCAGTTTTGTTCCAAAGATCGAGCGAATTCTAAAAACACCTTTATTATTGAAATAGGGCAATTTGAGACGAAGATATGGCCATTTATTTCAAGGTAGGCCCTATTTAATGCTTTCCATATATTTTCTGTTAATCAAGAATATCCCTTAATATCTTTCTTAGATGAGTCGGAAGTCAAATTATTTTAATGCAGTTTTGTTTCAAAGATCAAGTGAATTCTAAAAACACCTTTATAATTGAAATATGGCAATGTTTGACGAAGATATGGCCATTTATTTCAAGGTTGACCCTATTTAATGTTTGGCTTATATTTTCTATTAATCGAAGAATATCCCTTAATATCTTTCTTAGATGAGTCGGAAGTCAAATTATTTTAATGCAGTTTTGTTCCAAAGATCAAGTGAATTCTAAAAGCCCCTTTATAATTGAAATGGGGCAATTTTTGACGAAGATATGGCCATTTATTTCAAGGTTGACCCTACTTAATGCTTTCCATAAATTTTCTACTTATCGAAGAATATCCCTTAATATCTTTCTTAGATAAGTCGGAAGTCAAATTATTTTAAAGCAGTTTTGTTCCAAAGATTAAATGAAATCTAAAAACACTTTTATAATTGAAATGGGGCAATTTTTTACGAAGATATGGCCATTTATTTCAAGGTAGACCATATTTAATGCTTTCCATATATTTTCTATTTATCGAAGAATATCCCTTAATATCTTGCTTAGATGAGTCGGAAGTCAATTTATTTTAATGCAGTTTTGTTCCAAAGATTGAGTGAATTCTAAAAGCACCTTTATAATTGAAATGGGGCAATTTTTGACGAAGATATGGCCATTTATTTCAAGGTAGACCCTATTTAATGCTTTCCATATATTTTCTATTTATCGAAGAATATCCCTAAATATCTTTCTTAGATGAGTCGGAAGTCAAATTATTTTAATGCAGTTTTGTTTCAAAGATCAGGTGAATTCTAAAATCACCTTTATAATTGAAATGGGGCAATTTTTGACGAAGATATGGCCATTTATTTCAAGGTAGACCCTTTTTAATGCTTTCCATATATTTTCTGTTAATCAAGACTATCCCTTAATATCTTTCTTAGATGAGTCGGAAGTCAAATTATTTTAATGCAGTTTTGTTCCAAAGATCGAGCGAATTCTAAAAACACCTTTATTATTGAAATAGGGCAATTTGAGACGAAGATATGGCCATTTATTTCAAGGTAGGCCCTATTTAATGCTTTCCATATATTTTCTGTTAATCAAGAATATCCCTTAATATCTTTCTTAGATGAGTCGGAAGTCAAATTATTTTAATGCAGTTTTGTTTCAAAGATCAAGTGAATTCTAAAAACACCTTTATAATTGAAATATGGCAATGTTTGACGAAGATATGGCCCTTTATTTCAAGGTTGACCCTATTTAATGTTTGGCTTATATTTTCTATTAATCGAAGAATATCCCTTAATATCTTTCTTAGATGAGTCGGAAGTCAAATTATTTTAATGCAGTTTTGTTCCAAAGATCAAGTGAATTCTAAAAGCACCTTTATAATCGAAATGGGGCAATTTTTGACGAAGATATGGCCATTTATTTCAAGGTTGACCCTACTTAATGCTTTCCATAAATTTTCTACTTATCGAAGAATATCCCTTAATATCTTTCTTAGATAAGTCGGAAGTCAAATTATTTTAAAGCAGTTTTGTTTCAAAGATTAAATGAAATCTAAAAACACTTTTATAATTGAAATGGGGCAATTTTTTACGAAGATATGGCCATTTATTTCAAGGTAGACCATATTTAATGCTTTCCATATATTTTCTATTTATCGAAGAATATCCCTTAATATCTTGCTTAGATGAGTCGGAAGTCAAATTATTTTAATGCAGTTTTGTTCCAAAGATCAAGTGAATTCTAAAAACACCTTTATAATTGAAATGGGGCAATTTTTGACGAAGATATGGCCATTTATTTCAAGGTTGACCCTACTTTAATGCTTTCCATAAATTTTCTACTTATCGAAGAATATCCCTAAATATCTTTCTTAGATAAGTCGGAAGTCAAATTATTTTAATGCAGTTTTGTTCCAAAGATTGAGTGAATTTTAAAAACACCTTTATAATTGAAATGGGGCAATTTTTGACGAAGATATGGCCATTTATTTCAAGGTAGACCCTATTTAATGCTTTCCATATATTCTCTGTTAATCAAGAATATCCCTTAATATCTTTCTTAGATGAGTCGGAAGTCAAATTATTTTAATGCAGTTTTGTTCCAAAGATCGAGTGAATTCTAAAAACACCTTTATAATTGAAATGGGGCAATTTTTGACGAAGATATGGCCATTTATTTCAAGGTAGACCCTATTTAATGATTTCCATATATTTTCTGTTAATCAAGAATATCCCTTAATATCTTTCTTAGATGAGTCGGAAGTCAAATTATTTTAATGCAGTTTTGTTCCAGGGATCAAGTGAGTTCTAAAAACACCTTTATAATTGAAATGGGGCAATTTTTGACGAAGATATGGCCATTTATTTCAAGGTAGACCCTATTTAATGCTTTCCATATATTTTCTATTTATCGAAGAATATCCCTTAATATCTTTCTTAGATGAGTCGGAAGTCAAATTATTTTAATGCAGTTTTGTTCCAAAGATCAAGTGAATTCTAAAAACACCTTTATAATTGAAATGGGGCAATTTTTGACGAAGATATGGCCATTTATTTCAAGGTAGACCCTATTTAATGATTTCCATATATTTTCGGTTAATCAAGAATATCCCTTAATATCTTTCTTAGATGAGTCGGAAGTCAAATTATTTTAATGCAGTTTTATTTCAAAGATTGAGTGAAATCTAAAATTATCTTTGTAACTGAAATGGGGCAATTTTTGACGAAGATATGGCCATTTATTTCAAGGTAGACCCTATTTAATGCTTTCCATATATTTTCTATTTATCGAAGAATATCCCTTAATATCTTTCTTAGATGAGTCGGAAGTCAAATTATTTTAATGCAGTTTTGTTTCAAAGATCAAGTGAATTCTAAAAACACCTTTATAATTGAAATATGGCAATGTTTGACGAAGATATGGCTATTTATTTCAAGGTTGACCCTATTTAATGTTTGGCTTATATTTTCTATTAATCGAAGAATATCCCTTAATATCTTTCTTAGATGAGTCGGAAGTCAAATTATTTTAATGCAGTTTTGTTCCAAAGATCGAGTGAATTCTAAAAACACCTTAATAATTGAAATGGGGCAATTTTTGACGAAGATATGGCCATTTATTTCAAGGTAGCCCCTATTTAATCCTTTCCATATATTTTCTGTTAATCAAGAATATCCCTTAATATCTTTCTTAGATGAGTCGGAAGTCAAATTATTTTAATGCAGTTTTGTTCCAAGGATCAAGTGAATTCTAAAAACACCTTTATAATTGAAATGGGGCAATTTTTGACGAAGATATGGCCATTTATTTCAAGGTAGACCCTATTTAATGCTTTCCATATATTTTCTATTTATCGAAGAATATCCCTTAATATCTTTCTTAGATGAGTCGGAAGTCAAATTATTTTAATGCAGTTTTGTTCCAAAGATCGAGTGAATTCTAAAAACACCTTTATAATTGAAATGGGGCAATTTTTGACGAAGATATGGCCATTTATTTCAAGGTAGACCCTATTTAATGCTTTCCATATATTTTCTATTTATCGAAGAATATCCCTTAATATCTTTCTTAGATGAGTCGGAAGTCAAATTATTTTAATGCAGTTTTGTTCCAAAGATCAAGTGAATTCTAAAAACACCTTTAAATTTGAAATGGGGCAATTTTTGACGAAGATATGGCCATTTATTTCAAGGTAGACCCTATTTAATGATTTCCATATATTTTCGGTTAATCAAGAATATCCCTTAATATCTTTCTTAGATGAGTCGGAAGTCAAATTATTTTAATGCAGTTTTATTTCAAAGATTGAGTGAATTCTAAAATTACCTTTGTAACTGAAATGGGGCAATTTTTGACGAAGATATGGCCATTTATTTCAAGGTAGACCCTATTTAATGCTTTCCATATATTTTCTATTTATCGAAGAATATCCCTTAATATCTTTCTTAGATGAGTCGGAAGTCAAATTATTTTAATGCAGTTTTGTTCCAAAGATCAAGTGAATTCTAAAAACACCTTTATAATTGAAATAGGGCAATGTTTGACGAAGATATGGCCATTTATTTCAAGGTTGACCCTATTTAATGTTTGGCTTATATTTTCTATTAATCGAAGAATATCCCTTAATATCTTTCTTAGATGAGTCGGAAGTCAAATTATTTTAATGCAGTTTTGTTTCTAAGATCGAGCGAATTCTAAAAACACCTTTATAATTGAAATGGGGCAATTTTTGACGAAGATATGGCCATTTATTTCAAGGTAGACCCTATTTAATGCTTTCCATATATTTTCTATTTATCGAAGAATATCCCTTAATATCTTTCTTAGATGAGTCGGAAGTCAAATTATTTTAATGCAGTTTTGTTCCAAAGATTGAGTAAATTCTAAAAACACCTTTATAATTGAAATGGGGCAATTTTGGACGAAGATATGGCCATTTATTTCAAGGTAGCCCCTATTTAATCCTTTCCATATATTTTCTGTTAATCAAGAATATCCCTTAATATCTTTCTTAGATGAGTCGGAAGTCAAATTATTTTAATGCAGTTTTGTTCCAAAGATCAAGTGAGTTCTAAAAACACCTTTATAATTGAAATGGGGCAATTTTTGACGAAGATATGGCCATTTATTTCAAGGTAGACCCTATTTAATGCTTTCCATATATTTTCTATTTATCGAAGAATATCCCTTAATTTCTTTCTTAGATGAGTCGGAAGTCAAATTATTTTAATGCAGTTTTGTTTCAAAGATCAAGTGAATTCTAAAAACACCTTTATAATTGAAATATGGCAATGTTTGACGAAGATATGGCCATTTATTTCAAGGTTGACCCTATTTAATGCTTTCCATATATTTTCTGTTAATCAAGAATATCCCTTAATATCTTTCTTAGATGAGTCGGAAGTCAAATTATTTTAATGCAGTTTTATTCCAAAGATCGAGTGAATTCTAAAAACACTTTTATAATTGAAATGGGGCAATTTTTGACGAAGATATGGCCATTTATTTCAAGGTAGACCCTATTTAATGCTTTCCATATATTTTCTATTTATCGAAGAATATCCCTTAATATCTTTCTTAGATGAGTCGGAAGTCAAATTATTTTAATGCAGTTTTGTTCCAAAGATCGAGTGAATTCTAAAAACACCTTTATATTTAAAATATGGCAATATTTGCCGAAGATATGGCCATTTATTTCAAGGTTGACCCTATTTAATGTTTGGCTTATATTTTCTATTAATCGAAGAATATCCCTTAATATCTTTCTTAGATGAGTCGGAAGTCAAATTATTTTAATGCAGTTTTATTCCAAAGATCGAGTGAATTTTAAAAACACCTTTATAATAGAAAGGGTGCAATTTTTGACGAAGATAAGGCCATTTATTTCAAGGTAGAGCCTATTTAATGCTTTCCATATATTTTCTATTTATCGAAGAATATCCCTTAATATCTTTCTTAGATGAGTCGGAAGTCAAATTATTTTAATGCAGTTTTGTTCCGAAGATTGAGTGAATTCTAAAAACACCTTTATAATTGAAATAGGGCAATTTGAGACGAAGATATGGCCATTTATTTCAAGGTAGACCCTATTTAATGCTTTCCATATATTTTCTATTTATCGAAGAATATCCCTTAATATCTTTCTTAGATGAGTCGGAAGTCAAATTATTTTAATGCAGTTTTTTCCAAAGATCGAGCGAATTCTAAAAACACCTGTATAATTGAAATAGGGCAATTTGAGACGAAGATATGGCCATTTATTTCAAGGTAGATCCTATTTAATGCTTTCCATATATTTTCTGTTAATCAAGTATATCCCTTAATATCTTTCTTAGATGAGTCGGAAGTCAAATTATTTTAATGCAGTTTTGTTTCAAAGATCAAGTGAATTCTAAAAACACCTTTATAATTGAAATATGGCAATTTCTGACGAAGATATGGCCATTTATTTCAAGGTTGACCCTATTTAATGTTTGGCTTATATTTTCTATTAATAGAAGAATATCCCTTAATATCTTTCTTAGATGAGTCGGAAGTCAAATTATTTTAATGCAGTTTTGTTTCAAAGATCGAGTGAATTCTAAAAACACCTTTATATTTGAAAGGGTGCAATTTTTGACGAAGATATGGCCATTTATTTCAAGGTAGACCCTATTTAATGCTTTCCATATATTTTCTGTTAATCAAAAATATCCCTTAATATCTTTCTTAGATGAGTCGGAAATCAAATTATTTTAACTCAGTTTTGTTCCAAAGATTGAGTGAATTCTAAAAACACCTTTATAATTGAAATGGGGCAATTTGAGACAAAGATATGGCCATTTATTTCAAGGTTGACCCTATTTAATGCTTTCCATATATTTTCTATTTATCGAAGAATATCCCTTAATATCTTTCTTAGATGAGTCGGAAGTCAATTTATTTTAATGCAGTTTTGTTCCAAAGATTAAGCGAATTCTAAAAACACCTTTATAATTGAAATGGGGCAATTTGAGACGAAGATATGGCCATTTATTTCAAGGTTGACCCTATTTAATGCTTTCCATATATTTTCTGTTAATCAAGAATATCCCTTAATATCTTTCTTAGATGAGTCGGAAGTCAAATTATTTTAATGCAGTTTTGTTTCAAAGATCGAGCGTATTCTAAAAACATTTTTATAATTGAAATGGGGCAATTTTTTACGAAGATATGGCCATTTATTTCAAGGTAGACCCTATTTAATGCTTTCCATATATTTTCTATTTATCGAAGAATATCCCTTAATATCTTTCTTAGATGAGTCGGAAGTCAAATTATTTTAATGCAGTTTTATTCCAAAGATCGAGTGAATTCTAAAAACACCTTTATAATTGAAATGGGGCAATTTGAGACAAAGATATGGCCATTTATTTCAAGGTTGACCCTATTTAATGCTTTCCATATATTTTCTGTTAATCAAGAATATCCCTTAATATCTTTCTTAGATGAGTCGGAAGTCAAATTATTTTAATGCAGTTTTGTTCCAAAGATTGAGCGAATTCTAAAAACACCTTTATAATTGAAATGGGGCAATTTGAGACGAAGATATGGCCATTTATTTCAAGGTAGACCCTATTTAATGCTTTCCATATATTTTCTGTTAATCAAGAATATCCCTTAATATCTTTCTTAGATGAGTCGGAAGTCAAATTATTTTAATGCAGTTTTGTTCCAAAGATCGAGTGAGTTTTAAAAACTTATTTATAATTGAAATGGGGCACTTTTTGACGAAGATATGGCCATTTATTTCAAGGTAGACCCTATTTAATGCTTTCCATATATTTTCTATTTATGGAAGATTATCCCTTAATATCTTTCTTAGATGAGTCGGAAGTCAAATTATTTTAATGCAGTTTTGTTTCAAAGATCGAGCGAATTCTAAAAACATTTTTATAATTGAAATGGGGCAATTTTTTACGAAGATATGGCCATTTATTTCAAGGTAGACCCTATTTAATGCTTTCCATATATTTTCTATTTATCGAAGAATATCCCTTAATATCTTTCTTAGATGAGTCGGAAGTCAAATTATTTTAATGCAGTTTTATTCCAAAGATCGAGTGAAATCTAAAAACACCTTTATTATTGAAATGGGGCAATTTGAGACGAAGATATGGCCATTTATTTCAAGGTAGACCCTATTTAATGCTTTCCATATATTTTCTGTTAATCAAGAATATCCCTTAATATCTTTCTTAGATGAGTCGGAAGTCAAATTATTTTAATGCAGTTTTGTTTCAAAGATTGAGCGAATTCTAAAAACACCTTTATAATTGAAATGGGGCAATTTGAGACGAAGATATGGCCATTTATTTCAAGGTAGACCCTATTTAATGCTTTCCATATATTTTCTGTTAATCAAGAATATCCCTTAATATCTTTCTTAGATGAGTCGGACGTCAAATTATTTTAATGCAGTTTTGTTTCAAAGATCAAGTGAATTCTAAAAAACACCTTTATAATTGAAATGGGGCAATTTTTGACGAAGATATGGCCATTTATTTCAAGGTTGACCCTATTTAATGTTTGGCTTATATTTTCTATTAATCGAAGAATATCCCTTTAATATCTTTCTTAGATGAGTCGGAAGTCAAATTATTTTAATGCAGTTTTGTTCCAAAGATCGAGTGAATTCTAAAAACACCTTTATAATTGAAATGGGGCAATTTTTGACGAAGATATGGCCATTTATTTCAAGGTTGACCCTATTTAATGTTTGGCTTATATTTTCTATTAATCGAAGAATATCCCTTAATAGCTTTCTTAGATGAGTCGGAAGTCAAATTATTTTAATGCAGTTTTGTTTCAAAGATCGAGTGAATTCTAAAAACACCTTTATATTTGAAATGGGGCAATTTGAGACAAAGATATGGCCATTTATTTCAAGGTTGACCCTATTTAATGCTTTCCATATATTTTCTGTTAATCAAGAATATCCCTTAATATCTTTCTTAGATGAGTCGGAAGCCAAATTATTTTAATGCAATTTTGTTCCAAAGATCGAGTGAATTCTAAAAACACCTTTATAATTGAAATGGGGCAATTTGAGACGAAGATATGGCCATTTATTTCAAGGTAGACCCTATTTAATGCTTTCCATATATTTTCTGTTAATCAAGAATATCCCTTAATATCTTTCTTAGATGAGTCGGAAGTCAAATTATTTTAATGCAGTTTTGTTCCAAAGATCGAGCGAATTCTAAAAACACCTTTCTAATTGAAATGGGGCAATTTGAGACGAAGATATGGCCATTTATTTCAAGGTAGACCCTATTTAATGCTTTCCATATATTTTCTGTTAATCAAGAATATCCCTTAATATCTTTCTTAGATGAGTCGGAAGTCAAATTATTTTAATGCCGTTTTGTTTCAAAGATCAAGTGAATTCTAAAAACACCTCTATATTTGAAATGGGGCAATTTGAGACAAAGATATGGCCATTTATTTCAAGGTTGACCCTATTTAAAGTTTGGCTTATATTTTCTATTAATCGAAGAATATCTTTTAATATCTTTTTTAGATGAGTCGGAAGTCATATTATTTTAATGCAGTTTTATTCCAAAGAATTCTAAAAACACCTTTATAATTGAAATGGGGCAATTTTTGACGAAGATATGGCCATTTATTTCAAGGTAGAGCCTATTTAATGCTTTCCATATATTTTCTATTTATGGAAGATTATCCCTTAATATCTTTCTTAGATGAGTCGGAAGTCAAATTATTTTAATGCAGTTTTGTTTCAAAGATCGAGCGAATTCTAAAAACACCTTTATAATTGAAATGGGGCAATTTTTTACGAAGATATGGCTATTTATTTCAAGGTAGACCCTATTTAATGTTTTCCATATATTTTCTATTTATCGAAGAAAATCCCTTAATATCTTTCTTAGATGAGTCGGAAAACAAATTATTTTAATGCAGTTTTGTTCCAAAGATCAAGTGAATTCTAAAAACACCTTTATAATTGAAATGGGGCAATTTTTGACGAAGATATGGCCATTTATTTCAAGGTAGACCCTATTTAATGCTTTCCATATATTTTCTGTTAATCAAGAATATCCCTTAATATCTTTCTTAGATGAGTCGAAAGTCAAATTATTTTAATGCAGTTTTGTTTCAAAGATCAAGTGAATTCTAAAAACACCTTTATAATTGAAATGGGGCAATTTGAGACAAAGATATGGCCATTTATTTCAAGGTTGACCCTATTTAATGCTTTCCATATATTTTCTATTTATCGAAGAATATCCCTTAATATCTTTCTTAGATGAGTCGGAAGTCAAATTATTTTAATGCAGTTTTGTTTCAAAGATTGAGTGAATTCTAAAAACACCTTTATAATTGAAATGGGGCAACTTTTGACGAAGATATGGCCATTTATTTCAAGGTAGACCTTATTTAATGCTTTCCATATATTTTCTATTTATGGAAGATTATCCCCTAATACCTTTCTTAGATGAGTCGGAAGTCAAATTATTTTAATGCAGTTTTGTTTCAAAGATCGAGCGAATTCTAAAAACATCTTTATAATTGAAATGGGGCAATTTTTGACGAAGATATGGCCATTTATTTCAAGGTAGACCCTATTTAATGCTTTCCACATATTTTCTATTTATCGAAGAATATCCCTTAATATCTTTCTTAGATGAGTCGAAAGTCAAATTATTTTAATGCAGTTTTGTGTCAAAGATTGAGTGAATTCTAAAAACACCTTTATAATTGAAATAGGGCAATTTGAGACGAAGATATGGCCATTTATTTCAAGGTAGACCCTATTTAATGCTTTCCATATATTTTCTGTTAATCAAGAATATCCCTTAATATCTTTCTTAGATGAGTCGGAAGTCAAATTATTTTAATGCAGTTTTGTTCCAAAGATCGAGTGAATTCTAAAAACACTTTTATAATTGAAATGGGGCAATTTTTGACGAAGATATGGCCATTTATTTCAAGGTAGACCCTATTTAATGCTTTCCATATATTTTCTATTTATCGAAGAATATCCCTTAATATCTTTCTTAGATGAGTCGGAAGTCAAATTATTTTAATGCAGTTTTGTTCCAAAGATCGAGTGAATTCTAAAAACACCTTTATATTTAAAATATGGCAATATTTGACGAAGATATGGCCATTTATTTCAAGGTTGACCCTATTTAATGTTTGGCTTATATTTTCTATTTATCGAAGAATATCCCTTAATATCTTTCTTAGATGAGTCGGAAGTCAAATTATTTTAATGCAGTTTTATTCCAAAGATCGAGTGAATTCTAAAAACACCTTTATAATAGAAAGGGTGCAATTTTTGACGAAGATAAGGCCATTTATTTCAAGGTAGAGCCTATTTAATGCTTTCCATATATTTTCTATTTATCGAAGAATATCCCTTAATATCTTTCTTAGATGAGTCGGACGTCAAATTATTTTAATGCAGTTTTGTTCCAAAGATTGAGTGAATTCTAAAAACACCTTTATAATTGAAATAGGGCAATTTGAGACGAAGATATGGCCATTTATTTCAAGGTAGACCCTATTTAATGCTTTCCATATATTTTCTATTTATCGAAGAATATCCCTTAATATCTTTCTTAGATGAGTCGGAAGTCAAATTATTTTAATGCAGTTTTTTCCAAAGATCGAGCGAATTCTAAAAACACCTGTATAATTGAAATATGGCTATTTGAGACGAAGATATGGCCATTTATTACAATGTAGCCCCTATTTAATGCTGTCCACATATATACTGTTAATCAAGTATATCCCTTAATATCTCTCTTAGATGAGTCGGAGGTAAAATTAGAATAATGCAGTTTTGTTCCAAAGATCAAATGAATTCTAAAAACACCTTTATAATTGAAATGGGGCAATTTTTGAGGAAGATATGGCCATTTATTTCAAGGTTGACCCTATTTAATGTTTGGCTTATATTTTCTATTAATAGAAGAATATCCCTTAATATCTTTCTTAGATGAGTCGGAAGTCAAATTATTTTAATGCAGTTTTGTTTCAAAGATCGAGTGAATTCTAAAAACACCTTTATATTTGAAAGGGTGCAATTTTTGACGAAGATATGGCCATTTATTTCAAGGTAGACCCTATTTAATGCTTTCCATATATTTTCTGTTAATCAAAAATATCCCTTAATATCTTTCTTAGATGAGTCGGAAATCAAATTATTTTAACTCAGTTTTGTTCCAAAGATTGAGTGAATTCTAAAAACACCTTTATAATTGAAATGGGGCAATTTCTGACGAAGATATGGCCATTTATTTCAAGGTTGACCCTATTTAATGTTTGGCTTATATTTTCTATTAATAGAAGAATATCCCTTAATATCTTTCTTAGATGAGTCGGAAGTCAAATTATTTTAATGCAGTTTTGTTTCAAAGATCGAGTGAATTCTAAAAACACCTTTATATTTGAAAGGGTGCAATTTTTGACGAAGATATGGCCATTTATTTCAAGGTAGACCCTATTTAATGCTTTCCATATATTTTCTGTTAATCAAAAATATCCCTTAATATCTTTCTTAGATGAGTCGGAAATCAAATTATTTTAATTCAGTTTTGTTCCAAAGATTGAGTGAATTCTAAAAACACCTTTATAATTGAAATGGGGCAATTTGAGACAAAGATATGGCCATTTATTTCAAGGTTGACCCTATTTAATGCTTTCCATATATTTTCTATTTATCGAAGAATATCCCTTAATATCTTTCTTAGATGAGTCGGAAGTCAAATTATTTTAATGCAGTTTTTTCCAAAGATCGAGCGAATTCTAAAAACACCTGTATAATTGAAATAGGGCAATTTGAGACGAAGATATGGCCATTTATTTCAAGGTAGATCCCTATTTAATGCTTTCCATATATTTTCTGTTAATCAAGTATATCCCTTAATATCTTTCTTAGATGAGTCGGAAGTCAAATTATTTTAATGCAGTTTTGTTTCAAAGATCAAGTGAATTCTAAAAACACCTTTATAATTGAAATATGGCAATTTCTGACGAAGATATGGCCATTTATTTCAAGGTTGACCCTATTTAATGCTTTCGCTTATATTTTCTATTAATAGAAGAATATCCCTTAATATCTTTCTTAGATGAGTCGGAAGTCAAATTATTTTAATGCAGTTTTATTTCAAAGATCGAGTGAATTCTAAAAACACCTTTATATTTGAAAGGGGCAATTTTTGACGAAGATATGGCCATTTATTTCAAGGTAGACCCTATTTAATGCTTTCCATATATTTTCTGTTAATCGAAAAATATCCCTTAATATCTTTCTTAGATGAGTCGGAAATCAAATTATTTTAATGCAGTTTTGTTCCAAAGATTGAGTGAATTCTAAAAACACCTTTATAATTGAAATGGGGCAATTTGAGACAAAGATATGGCCATTTATTTCAAGGTTGACCCTATTTAATGCTTTCCATATATTTTCTATTTATCGAAGAATATCCCTTAATATCATTCTTAGATGAGTCGGAAGTCAAATTATTTTAATGCAGTTTTGTTCCAAAGATCAAGTGAATTCTAAAAACACCTTTCTAATTGAAATGGGGCAATTTGAGACGAAGATATGGCCATTTATTTCAAGGTAGACCCTATTTAATGCTTTCCATATATTTTCTGTTAATCAAGAATATCCCTTAATATCTTTCTTAGATGAGTCGGAAGTCAAATTATTTTAATGCAGTTTTGTTCCAAAGATCGAGTGAATTCTAAAAACACCTTTATAATTGAAATGGGGCAATTTTTTACGAAGATATGGCCATTTATTTCAAGGTAGACCCTATTTAATGCCTTCCATATATTTTCTATTTATCGAAGAATATCCCTTAATATCTTTCTTAGATGAGTCGAAAGTCAAATTATTTTAATGCAGTTTTGTTCCAAAGATCGAGCGAATTCTAAAAACACCTTTATAATTGAAATGGGGCAATTTGAGACGAAGGTATGGCCATTTATTTCAAGGTAGACCCTATTTAATGCTTTCCATATATTTTCTGTTAATCAAGAATATCCCTTAATATCTTTCTTAGATGAGTCGGAAGTCAAATTATTTTAATGCAGTTTTGTTCCAAAGATAGAGCGAATTCTAAAAACACCTTTATAATTGAAATGGGGCAATTTGAGACGAAGATATGGCCATTTATTTCAAGGTAGACCCTATTTAATGCTTTCCATATATTTTCTGTTAATCAAGAATATCCCTTAATATCTTTCTTAGATGAGTCGGAAGTCAAATTATTTTAATGCAGTTTTGTTCCAAAGATCGAGCGAATTCTAAAAACACCTTTATAATTGAAATGGGGCAATTTTTGACGAAGATATGGCCATTTATTTCAAGGTAGACCCTATTTAATGCTTTCCATATATTTTCTATTAATCGAAGAATATCCCTTAATATCTTTCTTAGATGAGTCGGAAGTCAAATTATTTTAATGCAGTTTTGTTTCAAAGATCGAGTGAATTCTAAAAACACCTTTATAATTGAAATGGGGCAATTTTTGACGAAGATATGGCCATTTATTTCAAGGTAGACCCTATTTAATGCTTTCCATATATTTTCTATTAATCGAAGAATATCCCTTAATATCTTTCTTAGATGAGTCGGAAGTCAAATTATTTTAATGCAGTTTTGTTTCACAGATTGAGCGAATTCTAAAAACACCTTTATAATTGAAATGGGGCAATTTGAGACGAAGATATGGCCATTTATTTCAAGGTAGACCCTATTTAATGCTTTCCATATATTTTCTGTTAATCAAGAATATCCCTTAATATCTTTCTTAGATGAGTCGGAAGTCAAATTATTTTAATGCAGTTTTGTTCCAAAGATCGAGCGAATTCTAAAAACACCTTTATAATTGAAATGGGGCAATTTGAGACGAAGATATGGCCATTTATTTCAAGGTAGACCCTATTTAATGCTTTCCATATATTTTCTATTAATCAAGAATATCCCTTAATATCTTTCTTAGATGAGTCGGAAGTCAAATTATTTTAATGCAGTTTTGTTTCAAAGATCAAGTGAATTCTAAAAACACCTTTATAATTGAAATGGGGCAATTTTTGACGAAGATATGGCCATTTATTTCAAGGTTGACCCTATTTAATGTTTGGCATATATTTTCTATTAATCGAAGAATATCCCTTAATAGCTTTCTTAGATGAGTCGGAAGTCAAATTATTTTAATGCAGTTTTGTTTCAAAGATCGAGTGAATTCTAAAAACACCTTTATAATTGAAATGGGGCAATTTGAGACGAAGATATGGCCATTTATTTCAAGGTAGACCCTATTTAATGCTTTCCATATATTTTCTGTTAATCGAAGAATATCCCTTAATATCTTTCTTAGATGAGTCGGAAGTCAAATTATTTTAATGCAGTTTTGTTCCAAAGATCGAGTGAATTCTAAAAACACCTTTATAATTGAAATGGGGCAATTTTTGACGAAGATATGGCCATTTATTTCAAGGTAGACCCTATTTAATGCTTTCCATATATTTTCTGTTAATCAAGAATATCCCTTAATATCTTTCTTAGATGAGTCGGAAGTCAAATTATTTTAATGCAGTTTTGTTCCAAAGATCGAGCGAATTCTAAAAACACCTTTATAATTGAAATGGGGCAATTTGAGACGAAGATATGGCCATTTATTTCAAGGTTGACCCTATTTAATGTTTGGCTTATATTTTCTATTAATCGAAGAATATCCCTTAATATCTTTCTTAGATGAGTCGGAAGTCAAATTATTTTAATGCAGTTTTGTTCCAAAGATCAGTGAATTCTAAAAACACCTTTATAATTGAAATGGGGCAATTTTTGACGAAGATATGGCCATTTATTTCAAGGTAGACCCTATTTAATGCTTTCGCTTATATTTTCTATTAATCGAAGAATATCCCTTAATATCTTTCTTAGATGAGTCGGAAGTCAAATTATTTTAATGCAGTTTTGTTCCAAAGATCGAGTAAATTCTAAAAATACCTTTATATTTGAAATATGGCAATTTGTGACGAAGATATGGCCATTTATTTCAAGGTTGACCTATTCAATTTTTGCCATAAATTTTCTATTAATCGAAGAATATCCCTTAATATCTTTCTTAGATGAGTCGGAAGTCAAATTATTTTAATGCAGTTTTGTTCCAAAGATCGAGTAAATTCTAAAAACACCTTTATAATTGAAATGGGGCAATTTGTGACGAAGATATGGCCATTTATTTCAAGGTAGACCCTATTTAATGCTTTCCATATATTTTCTGTTAATCAAGAATATCCCTTAATATCTTTCTTAGATGAGTCGGAAGTCAAATTATTTTAATGCAGTTTTGTTCCAAAGATCGAGTGAATTCTAAAAACACCTTTATAATTGAAATGGGGCAATTTGAGACGAAGATATGGCCATTTATTTCAAGGTAGACCCTATTTAATGCTTTCCATATATTTTCTGTTAATCAAGAATATCCCTTAATATCTTTCTTAGATGAGTCGGAAGTCAAATTATTTTAATGCAGTTTTGTTTCAAAGATTGAGTGAATTCTAAAAACACCTTTATAATTGAAATGGGGCAATTTGAGACGAAGATATGGCCATTTATTTCAAGGTAGACCCTATTTAATGCTTGCCATATATTTTCTATTAATCGAAGAATATCCCTTAATATCTTTCTTAGATGAGTCGGAAGTCAAATTATTTTAATGCAGTTTTGTTCCAAAGATCGAGTGAATTCTAAAAACACCTTTATAATTGAAATGGGGCAATTTTTGACGAAGATATGGCCATTTATTTCAAGGTAGACCCTATTTAATGCTTTCCATATATTTTCTATTTATGGAAGATTATCCCTTAATATCTTTCTTAGATGAGTCGGAAGTCAAATTATTTTAATGCAGTTTTGTTCCAAAGATCAAGTGAATTCTAAAAACACCTTTATAATTGAAATGGGGCAATTTTTGACGAAGATATGGCCATTTATTTCAAGGTAGACCCTATTTAATGCTTTCCATATATTTTCTATTTATCGAAGAATATCCCTTAATATCTTTCTTAGATGAGTCGGAAGTCAAATTATTTTAATGCAGTTTTGTTCCAAAGATCAAGTGAATTCTAAAAACACCTTTATAATTGAAATGGGGCAATTTTTGACGAAGATATGGCCATTTATTTCAAGGTAGACCCTATTTAATGCTTTCCATATATTTTCTGTTAATCAAGAATATCCCTTAATATCTTTCTTAGATGAGTCGGAAGTCAAATTATTTTAATGCAGTTTTGTTCCAAAGATCGAGTGAATTCTAAAAACACCTTTATAATTGAAATGGGGCAATTTGAGACAAAGATATGGCCATTTATTTCAAGGTAGACCCTATTTAATGCTTTCCATATATTTTCTATTTATCGAAGAATATCCCTTAATATCTTTCTTAGATGAGTCGGAAGTCAAATTATTTTAATGCAGTTTTGTTTCAAAGATCGAGTGAATTCTAAAAACACCTTTATAATTGAAATGGGGCAATTTTTGACGAAGATATGGCCATTTATTTCAAGGTAGACCCTATTTAATGCTTTCCATATATTTTCTATTTATGGAAGATTATCCCTTAATATCTTTCTTAGATGAGTCGGAAGTCAAATTATTTTAATGCAGTTTTGTTTCAAAGATCGAGCGAATTCTAAAAACATTTTTATAATTGAAATGGGGCAATTTTTTACGAAGATATGGCCATTTATTTCAAGGTAGACCCTATTTAATGCTTTCCATATATTTTCTATTTATCGAAGAATATCCCTTAATATCTTTCTTAGATGAGTCGGAAGTCAAATTATTTTAATGCAGTTTTGTTCCAAAGATCGAGTGAATTCTAAAAACACCTTTATAATTGAAATGGGGCAATTTTTGACGAAGATATGGCCATTTATTTCAAGGTAGACCCTATTTAATGCTTTCCATATATTTTCTGTTAATCAAGAATATCCCTTAATATCTTTCTTAGATGAGTCGGAAGTCAAATTATTTTAATGCAGTTTTGTTCCAAAGATCGAGTGAATTCTAAAAACACCTTTATAATTGAAATGGGGCAATTTGAGACGAAGATATGGCCATTTATTTCAAGGTAGACCCTATTTAATGCTTTCCATATATTTTCTGTTAATCAAGAATATCCCTTAATATCTTTCTTAGATGAGTCGGAAGTCAAATTATTTTAATGCAGTTTTGTTTTAAAGATCGAGTGAATTCTAAAAACACCTTTATATTTGAAATATGGCAATTTTTTACGAAGATATGGCCATTTATTTCAAGGTTGACCCTATTTAATGTTTGGCTTATATTTTCTATTAATCGAAGAATATCCCTTAATATCTTTCTTAGATGAGTCGGAAGTCAAATTATTTTAATGCAGTTTTGTTCCAAAGATCGAGTGAATTCTAAAAACACCTTTATAATTGAAATGGGGCAATTTGAGACGAAGATATGACCATTTATTTCAAGGTAGACCCTATTTAATGCTTTCCATATATTTTCTATTTATGGAAGATTATCCCTTAATATCTTTCTTAGATGAGTCGGAAGTCAAATTATTTTAATGCAGTTTTGTTTCAAAGATCAAGCGAATTCTAAAAACACCTTTATAATTGAAATGGGGCAATTTTTGACGAAGATATGGCCATTTATTTCAAGGTAGACCCTATTTAATGCTTTCCATATATTTTCTATTAATCGAAGAATATCCCTTAATATCTTTCTTAGATGAGTCGGAAGTCAAATTATTTTAATGCAGTTTTGTTCCAAAGATCAAGTGAATTCTAAAAACACCTTTATAATTGAAATGGGGCAATTTTTGACGAAGATATGGCCATTTATTTCAAGGTAGACCCTATTTAATGCTTTCCATATATTTTCTGTTAATCGAAGAATATCCCTTAATATCTTTCTTAGATGAGTCGGAAGTCAAATTATTTTAATGCAGTTTTGTTTCAAAGATCAAGTGAATTCTAAAAACACCTTTATAATTGAAATGGGGCAATTTGTGACAAAGATATGGCCATTTATTTCAAGGTAGACCCTATTTAATGCTTTCCATATATTTTCTATTTATCGAAGAATATCCCTTAATATCTTTCTTAGATGAGTCGGAAGTCAAATTATTTTAATGCAGTTTTGTTCCAAAGATTGAGTGAATTCTAAAAACACCTTTATAATTGAAATGGGGCAATTTTTGACGAAGATATGGCCATTTATTTCAAGGTAGACCCTATTTAATGCTTTCCATATATTTTCTATTTATGGAAGATTATCCCTTAATATCTTTCTTAGATGAGTCGGAAGTCAAATTATTTTAATGCAGTTTTGTTCCAAAGATCGAGTGAATTCTAAAAACACCTTTATAATTGAAATGGGGCAATTTTTGACGAAGATATGGCCATTTATTTCAAGGTAGACCCTATTTAATGCTTTCCATATATTTTCTATTTATCGAAGAATATCCCTTAATATCTTTCTTAGATGAGTCGGAAGTCAAATTATTTTAATGCAGTTTTGTTCCAAAGATCGAGTGAATTCTAAAAACACCTTTATAATTGAAATGGGGCAATTTTTGACGAAGATATGGCCATTTATTTCAAGGTAGACCCTATTTAATGCTTTCCATATATTTTCTGTTAATCAAGAATATCCCTTAATATCTTTCTTAGATGAGTCGGAAGTCAAATTATTTTAATGCAGTTTTGTTCCAAAGATCGAGCGAATTCTAAAAACACCTTTATAATTGAAATGGGGCAATTTTTGACGAAGATATGACCATTTATTTCAAGGTAGACCCTATTTAATGCTTTCCATATATTTTCTGTTAATCGAAGAATATCCCTTAATATCTTTCTTAGATGAGTCGGAAGTCAAATTATTTTAATGCAGTTTTGTTTCAAAGATCGAGTGAATTCTAAAAACACCTTTATAATTGAAATGGGGCAATTTGAGACGAAGATATGGCCATTTATTTCAAGGTAGACCCTATTTAATGCTTTCCATATATTTTCTATTAATCGAAGAATATCCCTTAATATCTTTCTTAGATGAGTCGGAAGTCAAATTATTTTAATGCAGTTTTGTTCCAAAGATCGAGTGAATTCTAAAAACACCTTTATAATTGAAATGGGGCAATTTTTGACGAAGATATGGCCATTTATTTCAAGGTAGACCCTATTTAATGCTTTCCATATATTTTCTATTTATGGAAGATTATCCCTTAATATCTTTCTTAGATGAGTCGGAAGTCAAATTATTTTAATGCAGTTTTGTTCCAAAGATCGAGCGAATTCTAAAAACATTTTTATATTTGAAATGGGGCAATTTTTGACGAAGATATGGCCATTTATTTCAAGGTAGACCCTATTTAATGCTTTCCATATATTTTCTATTTATCGAAGAATATCCCTTAATATCTTTCTTAGATGAGTCGGAAGTCAAATTATTTTAATGCAGTTTTGTTCCAAAGATCGAGTGAATTCTAAAAACACCTTTATAATTGAAATGGGGCAATTTGAGACGAAGATATGGCCATTTATTTCAAGGTAGACCCTATTTAATGCTTTCCATATATTTTCTGTTAATCAAGAATATCCCTTAATATCTTTCTTAGATGAGTCGGAAGTCAAATTATTTTAATGCAGTTTTGTTCCAAAGATTGAGCGAATTCTAAAAACACCTTTATAATTGAAATGGGGCAATTTGGGACGAAGATATGGCCATTTATTTCAAGGTAGACCCTATTTAATGCTTTCCATATATTTTCTATTAATCGAAGAATATCCCTTAATATCTTTCTTAGATGAGTCGGAAGTCAAATTATTTTAATGCAGTTTTGTTCCAAAGATCGAGTGAATTCTAAAAACACCTTTATAATTGAAATGGGGCAATTTTTGACGAAGATATGGCCATTTATTTCAAGGTAGACCCTATTTAATGCTTTCCATATATTTTCTATTTATGGAAGATTATCCCTTAATATCTTTCTTAGATGAGTCGGAAGTCAAATTATTTTAATGCAGTTTTGTTCCAAAGATCGAGCGAATTCTAAAAACATCTTTATAATTGAAATGGGGCAATTTTTGACGAAGATATGGCCATTTATTTCAAGGTAGACCCTATTTAATGCTTTCCATATATTTTCTATTTATCGAAGAATATCCCTTAATATCTTTCTTAGATGAGTCGGAAGTCAAATTATTTTAATGCAGTTTTGTTCCAAAGATCGAGTGAATTCTAAAAACACCTTTATAATTGAAATGGGGCAATTTGAGACGAAGATATGGCCATTTATTTCAAGGTAGACCCTATTTAATGCTTTCCATATATTTTCTGTTAATCAAGAATATCCCTTAATATCTTTCTTAGATGAGTCGGAAGTCAAATTATTTTAATGCAGTTTTGTTTCAAAGATCGAGTGAATTCTAAAAACACCTTTATAATTGAAATGGGGCAATTTGAGACAAAGATATGGCCATTTATTTCAAGGTTGACCCTATTTAATGTTTGGCTTATATTTTCTATTAATCGAAGAATATCCCTTAATATCTTTCTTAGATGAGTCGGAAGTCAAATTATTTTAATGCAGTTTTGTTTCAAAGATCAAGCGAATTCTAAAAACACCTTTATAATTGAAATGGGGCAATTTTTTACGAAGATATGGCCATTTATTTCAAGGTAGACCCTATTTAATGCTTTCCATATATTTTCTATTTATCGAAGAATATCCCTTAATATCTTTCTTAGATGAGTCGGAAGTCAAATTATTTTAATGCAGTTTTGTTCCAAAGATCAAGTGAATTCTAAAAACACCTTTATAATTGAAATGGGGCAATTTTTGACGAAGATATGGCCATTTATTTCAAGGTAGACCCTATTTAATGCTTTCCATATATTTTCTGTTAATCAAGAATATCCCTTAATATCTTTCTTAGATGAGTCGGAAGTCAAATTATTTTAATGCAGTTTTGTTCCAAAGATCAAGTGAATTCTAAAAACACCTTTATAATTGAAATGGGGCAATTTGAGACAAAGATATGGCCATTTATTTCAAGGTTGACCCTATTTAATGCTTTCCATATATTTTCTATTTATCGAAGAATATCCCTTAATATCTTTCTTAGATGAGTCGGAAGTCAAATTATTTTAATGCAGTTTTGTTCCAAAGATCGAGTGAATTCTAAAAACACTTTTATAATTGAAATGGGGCAATTTTTTACGAAGATATGGCCATTTATTTCAAGGTAGACCCTATTTAATGCTTTCCATATATTTTCTATTTATCGAAGAATATCCCTTAATATATTTCTTAGATGAGTCGGAAGTCAAATTATTTTAATGCAGTTTTGTTCCAAAGATCGAGTGAATTCTAAAAACACCTATTTTAATTGAAATGGGGCAATTTTTGACGAAGATATGGCCATTTATTTCAAGGTTGACCCTATTTAATGTTTGGCTTATATTTTCTATTAATCGAAGAATATCTCTTAATATCTTTCTTAGATGATTCGGAAGTCAAAATATTTTAATGCAGTTTTGATTCAAAGATCGAGTAAATTCTAAAAACACCTTTATAATTGAAATGGGGCAATTTGAGACGAAGATATGGCCATTTATTTCAAGGTAGACCCTATTTAATGCTTTCCATATATTTTCTGTTAATCGAAGAATATCCCTTAATATCTTTCTTAGATGAGTCGGACGTCAAATTATTTTAATGCAGTTTTGTTTCAAAGATCGAGTGAATTCTAAAAACACCTTTATAATTGAAATGGGGCAATTTTTGACGAAGATATGGCCATTTATTTCAAGGTTGATCCTATTTAATGCTTTCCATATATTTTCTATTTATGGAAGATTATCCCTTAATATCTTTCTTAGATGAGTCGGAAGTCAAATTATTTTAATGCAGTTTTGTTCCAAAGATCGAGTGAATTCTAAAAACACCTTTATAATTGAAATGGGGCAATTTTTTACGAAGATATGGCCATTTATTTCAAGGTAGACCCTATTTAATGGTTTCCATATATTTTCTATTTATCGAAGAATATCCCTTAATATCTTTCTTAGATGAGTCGGAAGTCAAATTATTTTAATGCAGTTTTGTTCCAAAGATTGAGTGAATTCTAAAAACACCTTTATAATTGAAATGGGGCAATTTGAGACGAAGATATGGCCATTTATTTCAAGGTAGACCCTATTTAATGCTTTCCATATATTTTCTGTTAATCAAGAATATCCCTTAATATCTTTCTTAGATGAGTCGGAAGTCAAATTATTTTAATGCAGTTTTGTTCCAAAGATTGAGCGAATTCTAAAAACACCTTTATAATTGAAATGGGGCAATTTTTGACGAAGATATGGCCATTTATTTCAAGGTAGACCCTATTTATTGTTTGGCTTATATTTTCTATTAATCGAAGAATATCTTTTAATAGCTTTCTTAGATGAGTCGGAAGTCAAATTATTTTAATGCAGTTTTGTTTCAAAGATCGAGTGAATTCTAAAAACACCTTTATATTTGAAATGGGGCAATTTGAGACAAAGATATGGCCATTTATTTCAAGGTAGACCCTATTTAATGCTTTCCATACATTTTATGTTAATCAAGAATATCCCTTAATATCTTTCTTAGATGAGTCGGAAGTCAAATTATTTTAATGCAGTTTTGTTCCAAAGATCAAGCGAATTCTAAAAACATTTTTATAATTGAAATGGGGCAATTTTTGACGAAGATATGGCCATTTATTTCAAGGTAGACCCTATTTAATGCTTTCCATATATTTTCTGTTAATCAAGAATATCCCTTAATATCTTTCTTAGATGAGTCGAAAGTCAAATTATTTTAATGCCGTTTTGTTTCAAAGATCGAGTGAATTCTAAAAACACCTTTATATTTGAAATGGGGCAATTTGAGACAAAGATATGGCCATTTATTTCAAGGTTGACCCTATTTAATGTTTGGCTTATATTTTCTATTAATCGAAGAATATCTTTTAATATCTTTCTTAGATGAGTCGGAAGTCAAATTATTTTAATGCAGTTTTGTTTCAAAGATCGAGCGAATTCTAAAAACACCTTTATAATTGAAATGGGGCAATTTTTTACGAAGATATGGCTATTTATTTCAAGGTAGACCCTATTTAATGCTTTCCATATATTTTCTATTTATCGAAGAAAATCCCTTAATATCTTTCTTAGATGAGTCGGAAAACAAATTATTTTAATGCAGTTTTGTTCCAAAGATCAAGTGAATTCTAAAAACACCTTTATAATTGAAATGGGGCAATTGGAGACAAAGATATGGCCATTTATTTCAAGGTTGACCCTATTTAATGCTTTCCATATATTTTCTATTTATCGAAGAATATCCCTTAATATCTTTCTTAGATGAGTCGGAAGTCAAATTATTTTAATGCAGTTTTGTTCCAAAGATCGAGTGAATTCTAAAAAAACCTTTATAATTGAAATGGGGCAATTTTTGACGAAGATATGGCCATTTATTTCAAGGTAGACCCTATTTAATGCTTTCCATATATTTTCTATTTATCGAAGAATATCCCTTAATATCTTTCTTAGATGAGTCGGAAGTCAAATTATTTTAATGCAGTTTTGTTCCAAAGATCGAGTGAATTCTAAAAACATTTTTATAATTGAAATGGGGCAATTTTTGACGAAGATATGGCCATTTATTTCAAGGTTGACCCTATTTAATGTTTGGCTTATATTTTCTATTAATCGAAGAATATCCCTTAATATCTTTCTTAGATGAGTCGGAAGTCAAATTATTTTAATGCAGTTTTGATTCAAAGATCGAGTAAATTCTAAAAACACCTTTATAATTGAAATGGGGCAATTTGAGACGAAGATATGGCCATTTATTTCAAGGTAGACCCTATTTAATGCTTTCCATATATTTTCTGTTAATCAAGAATATCCCTTAATATCTTTCTTAGATGAGTCGGACTTCAAATTATTTTAATGCAGTTTTGTTTCAAAGATTGAGTGAATTCTAAAAACACCTTTATAATTGAAATGGGGCAATTTGAGACGAAGATATGGCCATTTATTTCAAGGTAGACCCTATTTAATGCTTTCCATATATTTTCTGTTAATCAAGAATATCCCTTAATATCTTTCTTAGATGAGTCGGACGTCAAATTATTTTAATGCAGTTTTTGATTCAAAGATCGAGTGAATTCTAAAAACACCTTTATAATTGAAATGGGGCAATTTGAGACGAAGATATGGCCATTTATTTCAAGGTTGACCCTATTTAATGTTTGGCTTATATTTTCTATTAATCGAAGAATATCCCTTAATATCTTTCTTAGATGAGTCGGAAGTCAAAATATTTTAATGCAGTTTTGATTCAAAGATCGAGTAAATTCTAAAAACACCTTTATAATTGAAATGGGGCAATTTGAGACGAAGATATGGCCATTTATTTCAAGGTAGACCCTATTTAATGCTTTCCATATATTTTCTATTAATCAAGAATATCCCTTAATATCTTTCTTAGATGAGTCGGAAGTCAAATTATTTTAATGCAGTTTTGTTCCAAAGATCGAGCGAATTCTAAAAACACCTTTATAATTGAAATGGGGCAATTTTTGACGAAGATATGGCCATTTATTTCAAGGTAGACCCTATTTAATGCTTTCCATATATTTTCTGTTAATCAAGAATATCCCTTAATATCTTTCTTAGATGAGTCGGAAGTCAAATTATTTTAATGCAGTTTTGTTCCAAAGATCAAGTGAATTCTAAAAACACCTTTATAATTGAAATGGGGGCAATTTTTGACGAAGATATGGCCATTTATTTCAAGGTTGACCCTATTTAATGCTTGCCATATATTTTCTGTTAATCAAGAATATCCCTTAATATCTTTCTTAGATGAGTCGGAAGTCAAATTATTTTAATGCAGTTTTGTTCCAAAGATCAAGTGAATTCTAAAAACACCTTTATAATTGAAATGGGGCAATTTGAGACGAAGATATGGCCATTTATTTCAAGGTTGACCCTATTTAATGCTTTCCTTATATTTTCTGTTAATCAAGAATATCCCTTAATATCTTTCTTAGATGAGTCCGGAAGTCAAATTATTTTAATGCAGTTTTGGTTCCAAAGATCAAGTGAATTCTAAAAACACCTTTATAATTGAAATGGGGCAATTTTTGACGAAGATATGGCCATTTATTTCAAGGTTGACCCTATTTAATGCTTTGGCTATATTTTCTGTTAATCGAAGAATATCCCTTAATATCTTTCTTAGATGAGTCGGAAGTCAAATTATTTTAATGCAGTTTTGTTCCAAAGATCGAGTGAATTCTAAAAAACACCTTTATAATTGAAATGGGGCAATTTTTGACGAAGATATGGCCATTTATTTCAAGGTAGACCCTATTTAATGCTTTCCATATATTTTCTGTTAATCAAGAATATCCCTTAATATCTTTCTTAGATGAGTCGAAAGTCAAATTATTTTAATGCAGTTTTGTTTCAAAGATCGAGTGAATTCTAAAAACACCTTTATAATTGAAATGGGGCAATTTTTGACGAAGATATGGCCATTTATTTCAAGGTAGACCCTATTTAATGCTTTCCATATATTTTCTATTTATGGAAGATTATCCCTTAATATCTTTCTTAGATGAGTCGGAAGTCAAATTATTTTAATGCAGTTTTGTTTCAAAGATCGAGTGAATTCTAAAAACACCTTTATAATTGAAATGGGGCAATTTTTTACGAAGATATGGCTATTTATTTCAAGGTAGACCCTATTTAATGCTTTCCATATATTTTCTATTTATCGAAGAAAATCCCTTAATATCTTTCTTAGATGAGTCGGAAAACAAATTATTTTAATGCAGTTTTGTTCCAAAGATCAAGTGAATTCTAAAAACACCTTTATAATTGAAATGGGGCAATTTTTGACGAAGATATGGCCATTTATTTCAAGGTAGACCCTATTTAATGCTTTCCATATATTTTCTGTTAATCAAGAATATCCCTTAATATCTTTCTTAGATGAGTCGAAAGTCAAATTATTTTAATGCAGTTTTGTTCCAAAGATCAAGTGAATTCTAAAAACACCTTTATAATTGAAATGGGGCAATTTGAGACAAAGATATGGCCATTTATTTCAAGGTTGACCCTATTTAATGCTTTTCATATATTTTCTATTTATCGAAGAATATCCCTTAATATCTTTCTTAGATGAGTCGGAAGTCAAATTATTTTAATGCAGTTTTGTTTCAAAGATCGAGTGAATTCTAAAAACACCTTTATAATTGAAATGGGGCAATTTTTGACGAAGATATGGCCATTTATTTCAAGGTAGACCCTATTTAATGCTTTCCATATATTTTCTATTTATCGAAGAATATCCCTTAATATCTTTCTTAGATGAGTCGGAAGTCAAATTATTTTAATGCAGTTTTGTTCCAAAGATCGAGTGAATTCTAAAAACACTTTTATAATTGAAATGGGGCAATTTTTGACGAAGATATGGCCATTTATTTCAAGGTAGACCCTATTTAATGCTTTCCATATATTTTCTATTAATCGAAGAATATCCCTTAATATCTTTCTTAGATGAGTCGGAAGTCAAATTATTTTAATGCAGTTTTGTTCCAAAGATCGAGTGAATTCTAAAAACTTATTTATAATTGAAATGGGGCAATTTTTGACGAAGATATGGCCATTTATTTCAAGGTTGACCCTATTTAATGCTTGCCTTATATTTTCTATTAATCGAAGAATATCCCTTAATATCTTTCTTAGATGAGTCGAAAGTCAAATTATTTTAATGCAGTTTTGTTCCAAAGATCGAGTGAATTCTAAAAACACCTTTATATTTGAAAGGGGGCAATTTTTGACGAAGATATGGCCATTTATTTCAAGGTAGACCCTATTTAATGCTTTCCATATATTTTCTGTTAATCAAGAATATCCCTTAATATCTTTCTTAGATGAGTCGGAAATCAAATTATTTTAATGCAGTTTTGTTCCAAAGATTGAGTGAATTCTAAAAACACCTTTATAATTGAAATGGGGCAATTTGAGACAAAGATATGGCCATTTATTTCAAGGTATGACCCTATTTAATGTGTGGCTTATATTTTCTATTAATCGAAGAATATCCCTTAATATCTTTCTTAGATGAGTCGGAAGTCAATTTATTTTAATGCAGTTTTGTTCCAAAGATTCAGCGAATTCTAAAAACACCTTTATAATTGAAATGGGGCAATTTTTGACGAAGATATGGCCATTTATTTCAAGGTAGACCCTATTTAATGCTTTCCATATATTTTCTATTAATCGAAGAATATCTTTTAATATCTTTCTTAGATGAGTCGGAAGTCAAATTATTTTAATGCAGTTTTGTTCCAAAGATCGAGTGAATTCTAAAAACACCTTTATAATTGAAATGGGGCAATTTTTGACGAAGATATGGCCATTTATTTCAAGGTAGACCCTATTTAATGCTTTCCATATATTTTCTATTTATGGAAGATTATCCCCTAATATCTTTCTTAGATGAGTCGGAAGTCAAATTATTTTAATGCAGTTTTGTTTCAAAGATCGAGCGAATTCTAAAAACATTTTTATAATTGAAATGGGGCAATTTTTGACGAAGATATGGCCATTTATTTCAAGGTTGACCCTATTTAATGTTTGGCTTATATTTTCTATTTATCGAAGAATATCCCTTAATATCTTTCTTAGATGAGTCGGAAGTCAAATAATTTTAATGCAGTTTTATTCCAAAGATCGAGTGAATTCTAAAAACACCTTTATAATTGAAATGGGGCAATTTGAGACGAAGATATGGCCATTTATTTCAAGGTAGACCCTATTTAATGTTTGGCATATATTTTCTATTAATCGAAGAATATCCCTTAATAGCTTTCTTAGATGAGTCGGAAGTCAAATTATTTTAATGCAGTTTTTGTTTCAAAGATCGAGTGAATTCTAAAAACACCTTTATATTTGAAATGGGGCAATTTGAGACAAAGATATGGCCATTTATTTCAAGGTTGACCCTATTTAATGCTTTCCATATATTTTCTGTTAATCAAGAATATCCCTTAATATCTTTCTTAGATGAGTCGGAAGTCAAACTATTTTAATGCAGTTTTGTTCCAAAGATCGAGCGAATTCTAAAAACATTTTTATAATTGAAATGGGGCAATTTATTACGAAGATATGGCCATTTATTTCAAGGTAGACCCTATTTAATGCTTTCCATATATTTTCTATTTATCGAAGAATATCCCTTAATATCTTTCTTAGATGAGTCGAAAGTCAAATTATTTTAATGCAGTTTTTTCCATAGATCGAGTGAATTCTAAAAAACACCTTTATAATTGAAATGGGGCAATTTTTGACGAAGATATGGCCATTTATTTCAAGGTAGACCCTATTTAATGCTTTCCATATATTTTCTGTTAATCAAAAATATCCCTTAATATCTTTCTCAGACGCGTCGGAAGTCACTCTAATTCGATGCAGTTTTCCTCCAAAGATTAAGCGAATTCTAAGTACTCGTTGATAATGGAAACGGGGCAATTTGAGACGAAGATATGGCCATTTATTTCAAGGTAGACCCTATTTAATGCTTTCCATATATTTTCTGTCAATCAAGAATATCCCTTAATATCTTTCTTAGATGAGTCGAAAGTCAAATTATTTTAATGCCGTTTTGTTCCAAAGATCGAGTGAATTCTAAAAAACACCTTTATATTTGAAATGGGGCAATTTGAGACAAAGATATGGCCATTTATTTCAAGGTTGACCCTATTTAATGTTTGGCTTATATTTTCTATTAATCGAAGAATATCTTTTAATATCTTTTTTAGATGAGTCGGAAGTCAAATTATTTTAATGCAGTTTTGTTTCAAAGATCGAGCGAATTCTAAAAACACCTTTATAATTGAAATGGGGCAATTTTTGACGAAGATATGGCTATTTATTTCAAGGTAGACCCTATTTAATGCTTTCCATATATTTTCTATTTATCGAAGAAAATCCCTTAATATCTTTCTTAGATGAGTCGGAAAACAAATTATTTTAATGCAGTTTTGTTCCAAAGATCAAGTGAATTCTAAAAACACCTTTACAGTTGAAATAGGGCAATTTTTGACGAAGATATGGCCATTTATTTCAAGGTAGACCCTATTTAATGCTTTCCATATATTTTCTGTTAATCAAGAATATCCCTTAATATCTTTCTTAGATGAGTCGGAAGTCAAATTATTTTAATGCAGTTTTGTTCCAAAGATCAAGTGAATTCTAAAAACACCTTTATAATTGAAATGGGGCAATTGGAGACAAAGATATGGCCATTTATTTCAAGGTTGACCCTATTTAATGCTTTCCATATATTTTCTATTTATCGAAGAATATCCCTTAATATCTTTCTTAGATGAGTCGGAAGTCAAATTATTTTAATGCAGTTTTGTTCCAAAGATCGAGTGAATTCTAAAAAAACTTTTATAATTGAAATGGGGCAATTTTTTACGAAGATATGGCCATTTATTTCAAGGTAGACCCTATTTAATGCTTTCCATATATTTTCTATTTATCGAAGAATATCCCTTAATATATTTTTTAGATGAGTCGGAAGTCAAATTATTTTAATGCAGTTTTGTTCCAAAGATCGAGTGAATTCTAAAAACTTATTTTTAATTGAAATGGGGCAATTTTTGACGAAGATATGGCCATTTATTTCAAGGTTGACCCTATTTAATGTTTGGCTTATATTTTCTATTAATCGAAGAATATCCCTTAATATCTTTCTTAGATGAGTCGGAAGTCAAATTATTTTAATGCAGTTTCGATTCAAAGATCGAGTAAATTCTAAAAACACCTTTATAATTGAAATGGGGCAATTTGGGACGAAGATATGGCCATTTATTTCAAGGTAGACCCTATTTAATGTTTGGCTTATATTTTCTATTAATCGAAGAATATCCCTTAATAGCTTTCTTAGATGAGTCGGAAGTCAAATTATTTTAATGCAGTTTTGTTTCAAAGATCGAGTGAATTCTAAAAACACCTTTATATTTGAAATGGGGCAATTTGAGACAAAGATATGGCCATTTATTTCAAGGTTGACCCTATTTAATGCTTTCCATATATTTTCTGTTAATCAAGAATATCCCTTAATATCTTTCTTAGATGAGTCGGAAGTCAAACTATTTTAATGCAGTTTTGTTCCAAAGATCGAGCGAATGCTAAAAACATTTTTATAATTGAAATGGGGCAATTTATTACGAAGATATGGCCATTTATTTCAAGGTAGACCCTATTTAATGCTTTCCATATATTTTCTATTTATCGAAGAATATCCCTTAATATCTTTCTTAGATGAGTCGAAAGTCAAATTATTTTAATGCAGTTTTATTCCAAAGATCGAGTGAATTCTAAAAACACCTTTATAATTGAAATGGGGCAATTTGAGACGAAGATATGGCCATTTATTTCAAGGTAGACCCTATTTAATGCTTTCCATATATTTTCTGTTAATCAAGAATATCCCTTAATATCTTTCTTAGATGAGTCGGAAGTCAAATTATTTTAATGCAGTTTTGTTCCAAAGATCGAGCGAATTCTAAAAACACCTTTATAATTGAAATGGGGCAATTTGAGACGAAGATATGGCCATTTATTTCAAGGTAGACCCTATTTAATGCTTTCCATATATTTTCTGTTAATCAAGAATATCCCTTAATATCTTTCTTAGATGAGTCGAAAGTCAAATTATTTTAATGCCGTTTTGTTTCAAAGATCGAGTGAATTCTAAAAACACCTTTATATTTGAAATGGGGCAATTTGAGACAAAGATATGGCCATTTATTTCAAGGTTGACCCTATTTAATGTTTGGCTTATATTTTCTATTAATCGAAGAATATCTTTTAATATCTTTTTTAGATGAGTCGGAAGTCAAATTATTTTAATGCAGTTTTGTTTCAAAGATCGAGCGAATTCTAAAAACACCTTTATAATTGAAATGGGGCAATTTTTTACGAAGATATGGCTATTTATTTCAAGGTAGACCCTATTTAATGCTTTCCATATATTTTCTATTTATCGAAGAAAATCCCTTAATATCTTTCTTAGATGAGTCGGAAAACAAATTATTTTAATGCAGTTTTGTTCCAAAGATCAAGTGAATTCTAAAAACACCTTTACAGTTGAAATAGGGCAATTTTTGACGAAGATATGGCCATTTATTTCAAGGTAGACCCTATTTAATGCTTTCCATATATTTTCTGTTAATCAAGAATATCCCTTAATATCTTTCTTAGATGAGTCGGAAGTCAAATTATTTTAATGCAGTTTTGTTCCAAAGATCAAGTGAATTCTAAAAACACCTTTATAATTGAAATGGGGCAATTGGAGACAAAGATATGGCCATTTATTTCAAGGTTGACCCTATTTAATGCTTTCCATATATTTTCTATTTATCGAAGAATATCCCTTAATATCTTTCTTAGATGAGTCGGAAGTCAAATTATTTTAATGCAGTTTTGTTCCAAAGATCGAGTGAATTCTAAAAAAACTTTTATAATTGAAATGGGGCAATTTTTTACGAAGATATGGCCATTTATTTCAAGGTAGACCCTATTTAATGCTTTCCATATATTTTCTATTTATCGAAGAATATCCCTTAATATATTTTTTAGATGAGTCGGAAGTCAAATTATTTTAATGCAGTTTTGTTCCAAAGATCGAGTGAATTCTAAAAACTTATTTTTAATTGAAATGGGGCAATTTTTGACGAAGATATGGCCATTTATTTCAAGGTTGACCCTATTTAATGTTTGGCTTATATTTTCTATTAATCGAAGAATATCCCTTAATATCTTTCTTAGATGAGTCGGAAGTCAAATTATTTTAATGCAGTTTTGATTCAAAGATCGAGTAAATTCTAAAAACACCTTTATAATTGAAATGGGGCAATTTGAGACGAAGATATGGCCATTTATTTCAAGGTAGACCCTATTTAATGCTTTCCATATATTTTCTGTTAATCAAGAATATCCCTTAATATCTTTCTTAGATGAGTCGGACTTCAAATTATTTTAATGCAGTTTTGTTTCAAAGATTGAGTGAATTCTAAAAACACCTTTATAATTGAAATGGGGCAATTTGAGACGAAGATATGGCCATTTATTTCAAGGTAGACCCTATTTAATGCTTTCCATATATTTTCTGTTAATCAAGAATATCCCTTAATATCTTTCTTAGATGAGTCGGACGTCAAAATATTTTAATGCAGTTTTGATTCAAAGATCGAGTAAATTCTAAAAACACCTTTATAATTGAAATGGGGCAATTTGAGACGAAGATATGGCCATTTATTTCAAGGTTGACCCTATTTAATGTTTGGCTTATATTTTCTATTAATCGAAGAATATCCCTTAATATCTTTCTTAGATGATTCGGAAGTCAAAATATTTTAATGCAGTTTTGATTCAAAGATCGAGTAAATTCTAAAAACACCTTTATAATTGAAATGGGGCAATTTGAGACGAAGATATGGCAATTTATTTCAAGGTAGACCCTATTTAATGCTTTCCATATATTTTCTGTTAATCAAGAATATCCCTTAATATCTTTCTTAGATGAGTCGGAAGTCAAATTATTTTAATGCAGTTTTGTTCCAAAGATCGAGCGAATTCTAAAAACACCTTTATAATTGAAATGGGGCAATTTTTGACGAAGATATGGCCATTTATTTCAAGGTAGACCCTATTTAATGTTTGGCTTATATTTTCTGTTAATCAAGAATATCCCTTAATATCTTTCTTAGATGAGTCGGAAGTCAAATTATTTTAATGCAGTTTTGTTCCAAAGATCAAGTGAATTCTAAAAACACCTTTATAATTGAAATGGGGCAATTTGAGACGAAGATATGGCCATTTATTTCAAGGTAGACCCTATTTAATGCTTTCCATATATTTTCTGTTAATCAAGAATATCCCTTAATATCTTTCTTAGATGAGTCGGACGTCAAATTATTTTAATGCAGTTTTGTTTCAAAGATCAAGTGAATTCTAAAAACACCTTTATAATTGAAATATGGCAATTTTTGACGAAGATATGGCCATTTATTTCAAGGTTGACCCTATTTAATGTTTGGCTTATATTTTCTATTAATCGAAGAATATCTTTTAATATCTTTCTTAGATGAGTCGGAAGTCAAATTATTTTAATGCAGTTTTGTTCCAAAGATCGAGTGAATTCTAAAAACACCTTTATAATTGAAATGGGGCATTTTTTGACGAAGATATGGCCATTTATTTCAAGGTTGACCCTATTTAATGTTTGGCTTATATTTTCTGTTAATCAAGAATATCCCTTAATATCTTTCTTAGATGAGTCGAAAGTCAAATTATTTTAATGCAGTTTTGTTCCAAAGATCGAGTGAATTCTAGAAACACCTTTATATTTGAAAGGGGGCAATTTTTGACGAAGATATGGCCATTTATTTCAAGGTTGACCCTATTTAATGTTTGGCTTATATTTTCTATTAATCGAAGAATATCTTTTAATATCTTTCTTAGATGAGTCGGAAGTCAAATTATTTTAATGCAGTTTTGTTCCAAAGATCGAGTGAATTCTAAAAACACCTTTATAATTGAAATGGGGCAATTTGAGACAAAGATATGGCCATTTATTTCAAGGTTGACCCTATTTAATGCTTTTCATATATTTTCTATTTATCGAAGAATATCCCTTAATATCTTTCTTAGATGAGTCGGAAGTCAAATTATTTTAATGCAGTTTTGTTTCAAAGATTGAGTGAATTCTAAAAACACCTTTATAATTGAAATGGGGTAACTTTTGACGAAGATATGGCCATTTATTTCAAGGTAGACCCTATTTAATGCTTTCCATATATTTTCTATTTATCGAAGAATATCCCTTAATATCTTTCTTGGATGAGTCGGACGTCAAATTATTTTAATGCAGTTTTGTTCCAAAGATTGAGTGAATTCTAAAAACACCTATTCATTTGCAATGGGGCAATTTTTTACGAAGATATGGCCATTTATTTCAAGGTAGACCCTATTTAATGCTTTCCATATATTTTCTGTTAATCAAGAATACCCCTTAATATCTTTCTTAGATGAGTCGGAAGTCAAATTATTTTAATGCAGTTTTGTTCCAAAGATCGAGTGAATTCTAAAAACACCTATTTTTAATTGAAATGGGGCAATTTTTGACGAAGATATGGCCATTTATTTCAAGGTTGACCCTATTTAATGTTTGGCTTATATTTTCTATTTATCGAAGAATATCCCTTAATATCTTTCTTAGATGAGTCGGAAGTCAAATTATTTTAATGCAGTTTTGTTCCAAAGATCGAGTGAATTCTAAAAACACCTTTATATTTGAAATGGGGCAATTTTTGACGAAGATATGGCCATTTATTTCAAGGTAGACCCTATTTAATGCTTTCCATATATTTTCTGTTAATCAAGAATACCCCTTAATATCTTTCTTAGATGAGTCGGAAGTCAAATTATTTTAATGCAGTTTTATTCCAAAGATTGAGTGAATTCTAAAAACACCTTTATAATTGAAATGGGGCAATTTGAGACAAAGATATGGCCATTTATTTCAAGGTATGACCCTATTTAATGTTTGGCTTATATTTTCTATTAATCGAAGAATATCCCTTAATATCTTTCTTAGATGAGTCGGAAGTCAAATTATTTTAATGCAGTTTTGTTCCAAAGATCGAGCGAATTCTAAAAACACCTTTATAATTGAAATGGGGCAATTTGAGACGAAGATATGGCGATTTCATTCAAGGTAGACCCTATTTAATGCTTTCCATATATTTTCTATTTATCGAAGAATATCCCTTAATATCTTTCTTAGATGAGTCGGAAGTCAAATTATTTTAATGCAGTTTTGTTCCAAAGATCGAGTGAATTTTAAAAACACCTTTATAATTGAAATGGGGCAATTTTAGACGAAGATATGGCCATTTATTTCAAGGTAGACCCTTTTTAATGCTTTTCATATTTTTTATATTTATAGAATATCCCTTAATATCTTTTTTAGAAGAGTTGGAAGTCAAATTATTTTAAAGCCGTTTTGTTCCAAAGATTGAGTGAATTCTAAAAACACCTTTATAATTGAAATGGGGCAATTTTTGACGAAGATATGGCCATTTATTTCAAGGTAGACCCTATTTAATGCTTTCCATATATTTTCTATTAATCGAAGAATATCCCTTAATATCTTTCTTAGATGAGTCGAAAGTCAAATTATTTTAATGCAGTTTTGTTCCAAAGATTGAGTGAATTCTAAAAACACCTTTATAATTGAAATGGGGCAATTCTTGACGAAGATATGGCCATTTATTTCAAGGTAGACCCTATTTAATGCTTTCCATATATTTTCTATTTATCGAAGAATATCCCTTAATATCTTTCTTAGATGAGTCGGAAGTCAAATTATTTTAATGCAGTTTTGTTTCAAAGATCGAGCGAATTCTAAAAACACCTTTATAATTGAAATGGGGCAATTTTTGACGAAGATATGGCCATTTATTTCAAGGTAGACCCTATTTAATGTTTGGCTTATATTTTCTATTAATCGAAGAATATCCCTTAATATCTTTCTTAGATGAGTCGGAAGTCAAATTATTTTAATGCAGTTTTGTTCCAAAGATCGAGTGAATTCTAAAAACATCTTTATAATTGAAATGGGGTAATTTTTGACGAAGATATGGCCATTTCATTCAAGGTAGACCCTATTTAATGCTTTCCATATATTTTCTGTTAATCAAGAATATCCCTTAATATCTTTCTTAGATGAGTCGGAAGTCAAATTATTTTAATGCAGTTTTATTTCAAAGATCGAGTGAATTCTAAAAACACCTTTATATTTGAAATACGGCAATTTGAGACGAAGATATGGCCATTTATTTCAAGGTAGACCCTATTTAATGTTTGGCTTATATTTTCTATTAATCGAAGAATATCCCTTAATATCTTTCTTAGATGAGTCGGAAGTCAAATTATTTTAATGCAGTTTTGTTCCAAAGATCGAGTGAATTCTAGAAACACCTTTATATTTGAAAGGGTGCAATTTTTGACGAAGATATGGCCATTTATTTCAAGGTAGACCCTATTTAATGCTTTCCATATATTTTCTGTTAATCAAGAATATCCCTTAATATCTTTCTTAGATGAGTCGGAAGTCAAATTATTTTAATGCAGTTTTGTTCCAAAGATCAAGCGAATTCTAAAAACACCTTTATAATTGAAATGGGGCAATTTGAGACGAAGATATGGCCATTTATTTCAAGGTAGACCCTTTTTAATGCTTTCCATATATTTTCTATTTATCGAAGAATATCCCTTAATATCTTTCTTAGATGAGTCGGAAGTCAAATTATTTTAATGCAGTTTTGTTCCAAAGATCGAGTGAATTCTAAAAACACCTTTATAATTGAAATGGGGCAATTCTTGACGAAGATATGGCCATTTATTTCAAGGTAGACCCTATTTAATGCTTTCCATATATTTTCTATTTATCGAAGAATATCCCTTAATATCTTTCTTAGATGAGTCGGAAGTCAAATTATTTTAATGCAGTTTTGTTTCAAAGATCGAGCGAATTCTAAAAACACTTTTATAATTGAAATGGGGCAATTTTTGACGAAGATATGGCCATTTATTTCAAGGTAGACCCTATTTAATGCTTTCCATATATTTTCTATTAATCGAAGAATATCCCTTAATATCTTTCTTAGATGAGTCGGAAGTCAAATTATTTTAATGCAGTTTTGTTCCAAAGATCAAGTGAATTCTAAAAACACCTTTATAATTGAAATGGGGCAATTTTTGACGAAGATATGGCCATTTATTTCAAGGTAGACCCTATTTAATGCTTTCCATATATTTTCTGTTAATCAAGAATATCCCTTAATATCTTTCTTAGATGAGTCGGAAGTCAAATTATTTTAATGCAGTTTTGTTCCAAAGATCGAGCGAATTCTAAAAACACCTTTATAATTGAAATGGGGCAATTTGAGACGAAGATATGGCCATTTCATTTCAAGGTTGACCCTATTTAATGCTTTCCATATATTTTCTGTTAATCAAGAATATCCCTTAATATCTTTCTTAGATGAGTCGGAAGTCAAATTATTTTAATGCAGTTTTGTTTCAAAGATTGAGTGAATTCTAAAAACACCTTTATAATTGAAATGGGGTATTTTTTGACAAAGATATGGCCATTTATTTCAAGGTAGACCCTATTTAATGCTTTCCATATATTTTCTATTTATGGAAGATTATCCCCTAATATCTTTCTTAGATGAGTCGGAAGTCAAATTATTTTAATGCAGTTTTGTTCCAAAGATCGAGTGAATTCTAAAAACACTTTTATAATTGAAATGGGGCAATTTTTTACGAAGATATGGCCATTTATTTCAAGGTAGACCCTATTTAATGCTTTCCATATATTTTCTATTTATCGAAGAATATCCCTTAATATATTTCTTAGATGAGTCGGAAGTCAAATTATTTTAATGCAGTTTTGTTCCAAAAATCGAGTGAATTCTAAAAACTTATTTTTAATTGAAATGGGGCATTTTTTGACGAAGATATGGCCATTTATTTCAAGGTTGACCCTATTTAATGTTTGGCTTATATTTTCTATTAATCGAAGAATATCCCTTAATATCTTTCTTAGATGAGTCGGAAGTCAAATTATTTTAATGCAGTTTTGTTCCAAAGATCGAGTGAAATCTAGAAACACCTTTATATTTGAAAGGGTGCAATTTTTGACGAAGATATGGCCATTTATTTCAAGGTAGACCCTATTTAATGCTTTCCATATATTTTCTGTTAATCAAAAATATCCCTTAATATCTTTCTTAGATGAGTCGGAAATCAAATTATTTTAATGCCGTTTTGTTCCAAAGATTGAGTGAATTCTAAAAACACCTTTATAATTGAAATGGGGCAATTTGAGACAAAGATATGGCCATTTATTTCAAGGTTGACCCTATTTAATGTGTGGCTTATATTTTCTATTAATCGAAGAATATCCCTTAATATCTTTCTTAGATGAGTCGGAAGTCAATTTATTTTAATGCAGTTTTGTTCCAAAGATTGAGCGAATTCTAAAAACACCTTTATAATTGAAATGGGGCAATTTGAGACGAAGATATGGCCATTTATTTCAAGGTAGACCCTATTTAATGCTTTCCATATATTTTCTATTAATCGAAGAATATCTTTTAATATCTTTCTTAGATGAGTCGGAAGTCAAATTATTTTAATGCAGTTTTGTTCCAAAGATCGAGTGAATTCTAAAAACACCTTTGTAATTGAAATGGGGCAATTTTTGACGAAAATATGGCCATTTATTTCAAGGTAGACCCTATTTAATGATTTCCATATATTTTCTGTTAATCAACAATATCCCTTAATATCTTTCTTAGATGAGTCGGAAGTCAAATTATTTTAATGCAGTTTTGTTCCAAAGATCAAGCGAATTCTAAAAACATTTTTATAATTGAAATGGGGCAATTTTTGACGAAGATATGGCCATTTATTTCAAGGTAGACCCTATTTAATGATTTCCATATATTTTCTATTAATCGAAGAATATCCCTTAATATCTTTCTTAGATGAGTCGGAAGTCAAATTATTTTAATGCAGTTTTGTTCCAAAGATCGAGTGAATTCTAAAAACACCTTTATATTTGAAATATGGCAATTTTTGCCGAAGATATGGCCATTTATTTCAAGGTTGACCCTATTTAATGTTTGGCTTATATTTTCTATTAATCGAAGAATATCCCTTAATATCTTTCTTAGATGAGTCAGAAGTCAAATTATTTTAATGCAGTTTTGTTCCAAAGATCGAGCGAATTCTAAAAACACCTTTATAATTGAAAGGGTGCAATTTTTGACGAAGATATGGCCATTTATTTCAAGGTAGACCCTATTTAATGCTTTCCATATATTTTCTGTTAATCAAGAATATCCCTTAATATCTTTCTTAGATGAGTCGGAAGTCAAATTATTTTAATGCAGTTTTGTTCCAAAGATCGAGTGAATTCTAAAAACACCTTTATAATTGAAATGGGGCAATTTGAGACAAAGATATGGCCATTTATTTCAAGGTTGACCCTATTTAATGCTTTCCATATATTTTCTATTTATCGAAGAATATCCCTTAATATCTTTCTTAGATGAGTCGGAAGTCAAATTATTTTAATGCAGTTTTGTTCCAAAGATCGAGTGAATTCTAAAAACACCTTTATAATTGAAATGGGGCAACTTTTGACGAAGATATGGCCATTTATTTCAAGGTAGACCCTATTTAATGCTTTCCATATATTTTCTGTTAATCAAGAATATCCCTTAATATCTTTCTTAGATGAGTCGGAAGTCAAATTATTTTAATGCAGTTTTGTTCCAAAGATCGAGCGAATTCTAAAAACATTTTTATAATTGAAATGGGGCAATTTTTGACGAAGATATGGCCATTTATTTCAAGGTAGACCCTATTTAATGATTTCCATATATTTTCTATTAATCGAAGAATATCCCTTAATATCTTTCTTAGATGAGTCGGAAGTCAAATTATTTTAATGCAGTTTTGTTCCAAAGATCGAGCGAATTCTAAAAACACCTTTATAAGTGTAATGGGGCAATTTGAGACGAAGATATGGCCATTTATTTCAAGGTAGACCCTATTTAATGCTTTCCATATATTTTCTGTTAATCAAGAATATCCCTTAATATCTTTCTTAGATGAGTCGGAAGTCAAATTATTTTAATGCAGTTTTATTCCAAAGATCAAGTGAATTCTAAAAACACCTTTATATTTGAAATATGGCAATTTTTGCCGAAGATATGGCCATTTATTTCAAGGTTGACCCTATTTAATGTTTGGCTTATATTTTCTATTAATCGAAGAATATCCCTTAATATCTTTCTTAGATGAGTCGGAAGTCAAATTATTTTAATGCAGTTTTGTTCCAAAGATCGAGTGAATTCTAAAAACACCTTTATATTTGAAAGGGTGCAATTTTTGACGAAGATATGGCCATTTATTTCAAGGTAGACCCTATTTAATGCTTTCCATATATTTTCTGTTAATCAAGAATATCCCTTAATATCTTTCTTAGATGAGTCGGAAGTCAAATTATTTTAATGCAGTTTTGTTCCAAAGATTGAGTGAATTCTAAAAACACCTTTATAATTGAAATGGGGCAATTTGAGACAAAGATATGGCCATTTATTTCAAGGTAGACCCTATTTAATGCTTTCCATATATTTTCTATTTATCGAAGAATATCCCTTAATATCTTTCTTAGATGAGTCGGAAGTCAAATTATTTTAATGCAGTTTTGTTTCAAAGATCGAGCGAATTCTAAAAACATTTTTATAATTGAAATGGGGCAATTTTTGACGAAGATATGGCCATTTATTTCAAGGTAGACCCTATTTAATGATTTCCATATATTTTCTGTTAATCAAGAATATCCCTTAATATCTTTCTTAGATGAGTCGGAAGTCAAATTATTTTAATGCAGTTTTGTTTCAAAGATCGAGTGAATTCTAAAAACACCTTTATAATTGAAATGGGGCAATTTTAGACGAAGATATGGCCATTTATTTCAAGGTTGACCCTATTTAATGCTTTCCATATATTTTCTATTAATCGAAGAATATCCTTAATATCTTTGTTAGATGAGTCGGAAAGTCAAATTATTTTAATGCAGTTTTGTTCCAAAGATCGAGTGAATTCTAAAAACACCTTTATAATTGAAATGGGGCAATTTTTGACGAAGATATGGTAGACCCTATTTAATGCTTTCCTTATATTTTCTATTTATCGAAGATTATTCCTTAATATCTTTCTTAGATGAGTCGGAAATCAAATTATTTTAATGCAGTTTTGTTCTTATGACCGAGCGAATTCTAAAAACACCTTTATAATTGAAATGGGGCAATTTTTGACGAAGATATGGCTATTTATTTCAAGGTTGACCCTATTTAATGTTTGCCTTATATTTTCTATTAATCGATGAATATCCCTTAATATCTTTCTTAGATGAGCCGGAAGTCAAATTATTTTAAGGCAGTTTTGTTCTTATGATCGAGCGAATTCTAAAAACACCTTTATAATTAAAATGGGGCAATATATATATTTATAATATATGGCCATTTATTTCAAGGTTGACCCTATTTAATGCTTTCCATATATTTTCTATTTATCGAAGAATATCCCTTAATATCTTTCTTAGATGAGTCGGAAGTCAAATTATTTTAATGCAGTTTTGTTCCAAAGATCGAGCGAATTCTAAAAACATTTTTATAATTGAAAGGGGGCAATTTTTGACGAAGATATGGCCATTTATTTCAAGGTAGACCCTATTTAATGATTTCCATATATTTTCTATTAATCGAAGAATATCCCTTAATATCTTTCTTAGATGAGTCGAAAGTCAAATTATTTTAATGCAGTTTTGTTCCAAAGATCAAGTGAATTCTAAAAACACCTTTATAATTGAAATGGGGCAATTTTTGACGAAGATATGGCCATTTATTTCAAGTATGACCCTATTTAATGTGTGGCTTATATTTTCTATTAATCGAAGAATATCCCTTAATATCTTTCTTAGATGAGTCGGAAGTCAATTTATTTTAATGCAGTTTTGTTCCAAAGATCAAGTGAATTTTAAAAACACCTTTATATTTGAAAGGGTGCAATTTTTGACGGAAATATGGCCATTTATTTCAAGGTAGACCCTATTTAATGCTTTCCATATATTTTCTGTTAATCAAGAATATCCCTTAATATCTTTCTTAGATGAGTCGAAAGTCAAATTATTTTAATGCAGTTTTGTTCCAAAGATCGAGTGAATTCTAAAAACACCTTTATAATTGAAATGGGGCAATTTGAGACAAAGATATGGCCATTTATTTCAAGGTTGACCCTATTTAATGCTTTCCATATATTTTCTATTAATCGAAGAATATCCCTTAATATCTTTCTTAGATGAGTCGAAAGTCAAATTATTTTAATGCAGTTTTGTTCCAAAGATTGAGTGAATTCTAAAAACACCTTTATAATTGAAATGGGGCAATTGTTGACGAAGATATGGCCATTTATTTCAAGGTAGACCCTATTTAATGCTTTCCATATATTTTCTATTTATCGAAGAATATCCCTTAATATCTTTCTTAGATGAGTCGGAAGTCAAATTATTTTAATGCAGTTTTGTTTCAAAGATCGAGCGAATTCTAAAAACACTTTTATAATTGAAATGGGGCAATTTTTGACGAAGATATGGCCATTTATTTCAAGGTAGACCCTATTTAATGCTTTCCATATATTTTCTATTAATCGAAGAATATCCCTTAATATCTTTCTTAGATGAGTCGGAAGTCAAATTATTTTAATGCAGTTTTGTTCCAAAGATCAAGTGAATTCTAAAAACACCTTTATAATTGAAATGGGGCAATTTTTGACGAAGATATGGCCATTTATTTCAAGGTAGACCCTATTTAATGCTTTCCATATATTTTCTGTTAATCGAAGAATATCCCTTAATATCTTTCTTAGATGAGTCGGAAGTCAAATTATTTTAATGCAGTTTTGTTCCAAAGATCGAGCGAATTCTAAAAACACCTTTATAATTGAAATGGGGCAATTTGAGACGAAGATATGGCCATTTCTTTCAAGGTAGACCCTATTTAATGCTTTCCATATATTTTCTGTTAATCAAGAATATCCCTTAATATCTTTCTTAGATGAGTCGGAAGTCAAATTATTTTAATGCAGTTTTGTTCCAAAGATCGAGTGAATTCTAAAAACACCTTTATATTTGAAATATGGCAATTTTTGCCGAAGATATGGCCATTTATTTCAAGGTTGACCCTATTTAATGTTTGGCTTATATTTTCTATTAATCGAAGAATATCCCTTAATATCTTTCTTAGATGAGTCGGAAGTCAAATTATTTTAATGCAGTTTTGTTCCAAAGATAGAGTGAATTCTAAAAACACCTTTATATTTGAAAGGGTGCAATTTTTGACGAAGATATGGCCATTTATTTCAAGGTAGACCCTATTTAATGCTTTCCATATATTTTCTGTTAATCAAGAATATCCCTTAATATCTTTCTTAGATGAGTCGGAAGTCAAATTATTTTAATGCAGTTTTGTTCCAAAGATCAAGTGAATTCTAAAAACACCTTTATAATTGAAATGGGGCAATTTGTGACGAAGATATGGCCATTTATTTCAAGGTAGACCCTATTTAATGCTTTCCATATATTTTCTATTTATCGAAGAATATCCCTTAATATCTTTCTTAGATGAGTCGGAAGTCAAATTATTTTAATGCAGATTTGTTCCAAAGATCGAGCGAATTCTAAAAACACCTTTATAATTGAAATGGGGAAATTTTTGACGAAGATATGGCCATTTATTTCAAGGTTGACCCTATTTAATGCTTTCCACATATTTTCTATTAATCGAAGAATATCCCTTAATATCTTTCTTAGATGAGTCGGAAGTCAAATTATTTTAATGCAGTTTTGTTCCAAAGATCAAGTGAATTCTAAAAACACCTTTATAATTGAAATGGGGCAATTTTTGACGAAGATATGGCTATTTATTTCAAGGTAGACCCTATTTAATGCTTTCCATATATTTTCTGTTAATCAAGAATATCCCTTAATATCTTTCTTAGATGAGTCGGAAGTCAAATTATTTTAATGCAGTTTTGTTTCAAAGATCGAGCGAATTCTAAAAACACCTTTATAATTGAAATGGGGCAATTTGAGACGAAGATATGGCCATTTATTTCAAGGTAGACCCTATTTAATGCTTTCCATATATTTTCTGTTAATCAAGAATATCCCTTAATATCTTTCTTAGATGAGTCGGAAGTCAAATTATTTTAATGCAGTTTTGTTCCAAAGATCGAGTGAATTCTAAAAACACCTTTATAATTGAAATGGGGCAATTTTTGACGAAGATATGGCCATTTATTTCAAGGTAGACCCTATTTAATGTTTGGCTTATATTTTCTATTAATCGAAGAATATCCCTTAATATCTTTCTTAGATGAGTCGGAAGTCAAATTATTTTAATGCAGTTTTGTTTCAAAGATCGAGTAAATTCTAAAAACACCTTTATAATTGAAAGAGTGCAATTTTTGACGAAGATATGGCCATTTATTTCAAGGTTGACCCTATTTAATGCTTTTCATATATTTTCTGTTAATCAACAATATCCCTTAATATCTTTCTTAGATGATTCGGAAGTCAAAATATTTTAATGCAGTTTTGATTCAAAGATCGAGTAAATTCTAAAAACACCTTTATAATTGAAAGAGTGCAATTTTTGACGAAGATATGGCCATTTATTTCAAGGTAGATCCTATTTAATGCTTTCCATATATTTTCTATTAATCGAAGAATATCCCTTAATATCTTTCTTAGATGAGTCGGAAGTCAAATTATTTTAATGCAGTTTTGTTCCAAAGATCAAGTGAATTCTAAAAACACCTTTATAATTGAAATGGGGCAATTTTTGACGAAGATATGGCCATTTATTTCAAGGTATGACCCTATTTAATGTTTGGCTTATATTTTCTATTAATCGAAGAATATCCCTTAATATCTTTCTTAGATGAGTCGGAAGTCAAATTATTTTAATGCAGTTTTGTTCCAAAGATCGAGTGAATTCTAAAAACACCTTTATATTTGAAAGGGGGCAATTTTTGACGAAGATATGGCCATTTATTTCAAGGTAGACCCTATTTAATGCTTTCCATATATTTTCTGTTAATCAAGAATATCCCTTAATATCTTTCTTAGATGAGTCGGAAGTCAAATTATTTTAATGCAGTTTTGTTCCAAAGATCGAGTGAATTCTAAAAACGCCTTTATAATTGAAATGGGGCAATTTGAGACGAAGATATGGCCATTTATTTCAAGGTAGACCCTATTTAATGCTTTCCATATATTTTCTATTAATCGAAGAATATCCCTTAATATCTTTCTTAGATGAGTCGGAAGTCAAATTATTTTAATGCAGTTTTGTTCCAAAGGTCGAGTGAATTCTAAAAACACTTTTATAATTGAAATGGGGCAATTTTTGACGAAGATATGGCCATTTATTTCAAGGTAGACCCTATTTAATGATTTCCATATATTTTCTATTAATCGAAGAATATCCCTTAATATCTTTCTTAGATGAGTCGGAAGTCAAATTATTTTAATGCAGTTTTGTTCCAAAGATCGAGTGAATTCTAAAAACACCTTTATAATTGAAATGGGGCAATTTTTGACGAAGATATGGCCATTTATTTCAAGGTAGACCCTATTTAATGCTTTCCATATATTTTCTGTTAATCGAAGAATATCCCTTAATATCTTTCTTAGATGAGTCGGAAGTCAAATTATTTTAATGCAGTTTTGTTCCAAAGATCGAGCGAATTCTAAAAACAGCTTTATAATTGAAATGGGGCAATTTGAGACGAAGATATGGCCATTTAATTCAAGGTAGACCCTATTTAATGCTTCCCATATATTTTCTGTTAATCAAGAATATCCCTTAATATCTTTCTTAGATGAGTCGGAAGTCAAATTATTTTAATGCAGTTTTGTTTCAAAGATCGAGTAAATTCTAAAAACACCTTTATAATTGAAATGGGGCAATTTTTGCGAAGATATGGCCATTTATTTCAAGGTTGACCCTATTTAATGTTTGGCTTATATTTTCTATTAATCGAAGAATATCTCTTAATATCTTTCTTAGATGAGTCGGAAGTCAAATTATTTTAATGCAGTTTTGTTTCAAAGATCGAGTGAATTCTAAAAACACCTTTATAATTGAAATGGGGCAATTTGAGACAAAGATATGGCCATTTATTTCAAGGTTGACCCTATTTAATGTTTGGCTTATATTTTCTATTAATCGAAGAATATCCCTTAATATCTTTCTTAGATGAGTCGGAAGTCAATTTATTTTAATGCAGTTTTGTTCCAAAGATTGAGCGAATTCTAAAAACACCTTTATAATTGAAATATGGCAATTTGAGACGAAGATATGGCCATTTATTTCAAGGTAGACCCTATTTAATACTTTCCATATATTTTCTGTTAATCAAGAATATCCCTTAATATCTTTCTTAGATGAGTCGGAAGTCAAATTATTTTAATGCAGTTTTGTTCCAAAGATTGAGTGAATTCTAAAAACACCTTTATAATTGAAATGGGGCAATTTGAGACAAAGATATGGCCATTTATTTCAAGGTTGACCCTATTTAATGTTTGGCTTATATTTTCTATTAATCGAAGAATATCTCTTAATATCTTTCTTAGATGAGTCGGAAGTCAAATTATTTTAATGCAGTTTTGTTCCAAAGATCGAGTGAATTCTAGAAACACCTTTATATTTGAAATGGGGCAATTTTTGACGAAGATATGGCCATTTATTTCAAGGTAGACCCTATTTAATGCTTTCCATATATTTTCTGTTAATCAAAAATATCCCTTAATATCTTTCTTAGATGAGTCGGAAGTCAAATTATTTTAATGCAGTTTTGTTCCAAAGATTGAGTGAATTCTAAAAACACCTTTATAATTGAAATGGGGCAATTTGAGACGAAGATATGGCCATTTCATTTCAAGGTAGACCCTATTTAATGCTTCCCATATATTTTCTGTTAATCAAGAATATCCCTTAATATCTTTCTTAGATGAGTCGGAAGTCAATTTATTTTAATGCAGTTTTGTTCCAAAGATTGAGTGAATTCTAAAAACACCTTTATATTTGAAATAGGGCAATTTTTGACGAAGATATGGCCATTTATTTCAAGGTTGACCCTATTTAATGTTTGGCTTATATTTTCTATTAATCGAAGAATATCCCTTAATATCTTTCTTAGATGAGTCGGAAGTCAAATTATTTTAAAGCAGTTTTGTTCCAAAGATCGAGTGAATTCTAAAAACACCTTTATAATTGAAATGGGGCAATTTTTGACGAAGATATGGCCATTTATTTCAAGGTAGACCCTATTTAATGCTTTCCATATATTTTCTGTTAATCAAGAATATCCCTTAATATCTTTCTTAGATGAGTCGGAAGTCAAATTATTTTAATGCAGTTTTGTTCCAAAGATCGAGCGAATTCTAAAAACAGCTTTATAATTGAAATGGGGCAATTTGAGACGAAGATATGGCCATTTATTTCAAGGTAGACCCTATTTAATGCTTTCCATATATTTTCTGTTAATCAAGAATATCCCTTAATATCTTTCTTAGATGAGTCGGAAGTCAAATTATTTTAATGCAGTTTTGTTCCAAAGATCGAGTAAATTCTAAAAACACCTTTATAATTGAAAGGGTGCAATTTTTGACGAAGATATGGCCATTTATTTCAAGGTTGACTCTATTTAATGTTTGGCTTATATTTTCTATTAATCGAAGAATATCTCTTAATATCTTTCTTAGATGATTCGGAAGTCAAAATATTTTAATGCAGTTTTGTTTCAAAGATCGAGTGAATTCTAAAAACACCTTTATAATTGAAATGGGGCAATTTGAGACAAAGATATGGCCATTTATTTCAAGGTTGACCCTATTTAATGTTTGGCTTATATTTTCTATTAATCGAAGAATATCCCTTAATATCTTTCTTAGATGAGTCGGAAGTCAATTTATTTTAATGCAGTTTTGTTCCAAAGATTGAGTGAATTCTAAAAACACCTTTATAATTGAAATATGGCAATTTGAGACGAAGATATGGCCATTTATTTCAAGGTAGACCCTATTTAATGCTTTCCATATATTTTCTGTTAATCAAGAATATCCCTTAATATCTTTCTTAGATGAGTCGGAAGTCAAATTATTTTAATGCAGTTTTGTTCCAAAGATTGAGTGAATTCTAAAAACACCTTTATAATTGAAATGGGGCAATTTGAGACAAAGATATGGCCATTTATTTCAAGGTTGACCCTATTTAATGTTTGGCTTATATTTTCTATTAATCGAAGAATATCCCTTAATATCTTTCTTAGATGAGTCGGAAGTCAAATTATTTTAATGCAGTTTTGTTCCAAAGATCGAGTGAATTCTAGAAACACCTTTATATTTGAAAGGGTGCAATTTTTGACGAAGATATGGCCATTTATTTCAAGGTAGACCCTATTTAATGCTTTCCATATATTTTCTGTTAATCAAAAATGTCCCTTAATATCTTTCTTAGATGAGTCGGAAATCAAATTATTTTAATGCAGTTTTGTTCCAAAGATTGAGTGAATTCTAAAAACACCTTTATAATTGAAATGGGGCAATTTGAGACGAAGATATGGCCATTTCATTCAAGGTAGACCCTATTTAATGCTTCCCATATATTTTCTGTTAATCAAGAATGTCCCTTAATATCTTTCTTAGATGAGTCGGAAGTCAAATTATTTTAATGCAGTTTTGTTCCAAAGATTGAGTGAATTCTAAAAACATTTTTATATTTGAAATGGGGCAATTTTTGACGAAGATATGGCCATTTATTTCAAGGTTGACCCTATTTAATGATTTCCATATATTTTCTATTTATCGAAGAATATCCCTTAATATCTTTCTTAGATGATTCGGAAGTCAAAATATTTTAATGCAGTTTTGATTCAAAGATCAAGTAAAATCTAAAAACACCTTTATAATTGAAAGGGTGCAATTTTTGACGAAGATATGGCCATTTATTTCAAGGTAGACCCTATTTAATGCTTTCCATATATTTTCTGTTAATCAACAATATCCCTTAATATCTTTCTTAGATGAGTCGGAAGTCAAATTATTTTAATGCAGTTTTGTTCCAAAGATCGAGTGAATTCTAAAAACACCTTTATAATTGAAATGGGGCAATTTGAGACAAAGATATGGCCATTTATTTCAAGGTTGACCCTATTTAATGTTTGGCTTATATTTTCTATTAATCGAAGAATATCCCTTAATATCTTTCTTAGATGAGTCGGAAGTCAATTTATTTTAATGCAGTTTTGTTCCAAAGATTGAGCGAACTCTAAAAACACCTTTATAATTGAAATATGGCAATTTGAGACGAAGATATGGCCATTTATTTCAAGGTAGACCCTATTTAATGCTTTCCATATATTTTCTGTTAATCAAGAATATCCCTTAATATCTTTCTTAGATGAGTCGGAAGTCAAATTATTTTAATGCAGTTTTGTTCCAAAGATTGAGTGAATTCTAAAAACACCTATATAATTGAAATGGGGCAATTTGAGACAAAGATATGGCCATTTATTTCAAGGTTGACCCTATTTAATGTTTGGCTTATATTTTCTATTAATCGAAGAATATCCCTTAATATCTTTCTTAGATGAGTCGGAAGTCAAATTATTTTAATGCAGTTTTGTTCCAAAGATCGAGTGAATTCTAGAAACACCTTTATATTTGAAAGGGGACAATTTTTGACGAAGATATGGCCATTTATTTCAAGGTAGACCCTATTTAATGCTTTCCATATATTTTCTGTTAATCAAAAATATCCCTTAATATCTTTCTTAGATGAGTCGGAAGTCAAATTATTTTAATGCAGTTTTGTTCCAAAGATTGAGTGAATTCTAAAAACACCTTTATAATTGAAATGGGGCAATTTGAGACAAAGATATGGCCATTTATTTCAAGGTTGACCCTATTTAATGTTTGGCTTATATTTTCTATTAATCGAAGAATATCCCTTAATATCTTTCTTAGATGAGTCGGAAGTCAATTTATTTTAATGCAGTTTTATTCCAAAGATTGAGCGAATTCTAAAAACACCTTTATAATTGAAATGGGGCAATTTGAGACGAAGATATGGCCATTTATTTCAAGGTAGACCCTATTTAATGCTTTCCATATATTTTCTGTTAATCGAAGAATATCCCTTAATATCTTTCTTAGATGAGTCGGAAGTCAATTTATTTTAATGCAGTTTGGTTCCAAAGATTGAGTGAATTCTAAAAACACCTTTATAATTGAAATGGGGCAATTTTTGACGAAGATATGGCCATTTATTTCAAGGTAGATCCTATTTAATGCTTTCCATATATTTTCTATTTATGGAAGATTATCCCTTAATATCTTTCTTAGATGAGTCGGAAGTCAAATTATTTTAATGCAGTTTTGTTCCAAAGATCGAGCGAATTCTAAAAACATTTTTATAATTGAAATGGGGCAATTTTTGACGAAGATATGGCCATTTATTTCAAGGTAGACCCTGTTTAATGCTTTCCATATATTTTCTATTAATCGAAGAATATCCCTTAATATCTTTCTTAGATGAGTCGGAAGTCAAATTATTTTAATGCAGTTTTGTTCCAAAGATCTAGCGAATTCTAAAAACACCTTTATAATTGAAATGGGGCAATTTGAGACAAAGATATGGCCATTTATTTCAAGGTTGACCCTATTTAATGTTTGGCTTATATTTTCTATTAATCGAATAATATCCCTTAATATCTTTCTTAGATGAGTCGGAAGTCAATTTATTTTAACGCAGTTTTATTCCAAAGATTGAGCGAATTCTAAAAACACCTTTATAGTTGAAATGGGGCAATTTGAGACGAAGATATGGCCATTTATTTCAAGGTAGACCCTATTTAATGCTTTCCATATATTTTCTGTTAATCAAGAATATCCCTTAATATCTTTCTTAGATGAGTCGGAAGTCAAATTATTTTAATGCAGTTTTGTTCCAAAGATCAAGTGAATTCTAAAAACACCTTTATAATTGAAATGGGGCAATTTGAGACGAAGATATGGCCGTTTCATTCAAGGTAGACCCTATTTAATGCTTCCCATATATTTTCTGTTAATCAAGAATATCCCTTAATATCTTTCTTAGATGAGTCGAAAGTCAAATTATTTTAGTGCAGTTTTGTTCCAAAGATCGAGCGAATTCTAAAAACATTTTTATAATTGAAATGGGGCAATTTTTGACGAAGATATGGCCATTTATTTCAAGGTAGACCCTATTTAATGATTTCCATATATTTTCTATTAATCGAAGAATATCCCTTAATATCTTTCTTAGATGAGTCGGAAGTCAAATTATTTTAATGCAGTTTTGTTCCAAAGATTAAGTGAATTCTAAAAACACCTTTATAATTGAAATGGGGCAATTTGAGACAAAGATATGGCCATTTATTTCAAGGTTGACCCTATTTAATGATTTCCATATATTTTCTATTTATCGAAGAATATCCCTTAATATCTTTCTTAGATGAGTCGGAAGTCAAATTATTTTAATGCAGTTTTGTTCCAAAGATCGAGCGAATTCTAAAAACATTTTTATAATTGAAATGGGGCAATTTTTGACGAAGATATGGCCATTTATTTCAAGGTAGACCCTATTTAATGATTTCCATATATTTTCTATTTATCGAAGAATATCCCTTAATATCTTTCTTAGATGAGTCGGAAGTCAAATTATTTTAATGCAGTTTTGTTCCAAAGATTGAGTGAATTCTAAAAACACCTTTATAATTGAAATGGGGCAATTTGAGACAAAGATATGGCCATTTATTTCAAGGTTGACCCTATTTAATGTTTGGCTTATATTTTCTATTAATCGAAGAATATCCCTTAATATCTTTCTTAGATGAGTCGGAAGTCAAATTATTTTAATGCAGTTTTGTTCCAAAGATCGAGTGAATTCTAAAAACACCTTTATATTTGAAAGGGTGCAATTTTTGACGAAGATATGGCCATTTATTTCAAGGTAGACCCTATTTAATGCTTTCCATATATTTTCTGTTAATCAAAAATATCCCTTAATATCTTTCTTAGATGAGTCGGAAATCAAATTATTTTAATGCAGTTTTGTTCCAAAGATTGAGTGAATTCTAAAAACACCTTTATAATTGAAATGGGGCAATTTGAGACGAAGATATGGCCATTTCATTCAAGGTAGACCCTATTTAATGCTTCCCATATATTTTCTGTTAATCAAGAATATCCCTTAATATCTTTCTTAGATGAGTCGGAAGTCAAATTATTTTAATGCAGTTTTGTTCCAAAGATCGAGTGAATTCTAAAAACACCTTTATATTTGAAATATGGCAATTTTTGCCGAAGATATGGCCATTTATTTCAAGGTTGACCCTATTTAATGCTTTCCATATATTTTCTGTTAATCAAGAATATCCCTTAATATCTTTCTTAGATGAGTCGGAAGTCAAATTATTTTAATGCAGTTTTGTTCCAAAGATCGAGTGAATTCTAAAAACACCTTTATATTTGAAATATGGCAATTTTTGACGAAGATATGGCCATTTATTTCAAGGTAGACCCTATTTAATGCTTTCCATATATTTTCTGTTAATCAAGAATATCCCTTAATATCTTTCTTAGATGAGTCGGAAGTCAAATTATTTTAATGCAGTTTTGTTCCAAAGATTGAGTGAATTCTAAAAACACCTTTATAATTGAAATGGGGCAATTTGAGACAAAGATATGGCCATTTATTTCAAGGTTGACCCTATTTAATGTTTGGCTTATATTTTCTATTAATCGAAGAATATCCCTTAATATCTTTCTTAGATGAGTCGGAAGTCAAATTATTTTAATGCAGTTTTGTTCGAAAGATCGAGCGAATTCTAAAAACACCTTTATATTTGAAATGGGGCAATTTTTGACGAAGATATGGCCATTTATTTCAAGGTAGACCCTATTTAATGCTTTCCATATATTTTCTGTTAATCAAAAATATCCCTTAATATCTTTCTTAGATGAGTCGGAAGTCAAATTATTTTAATGCAGTTTTGTTCCAAAGATTGAGTGAATTCTAAAAACACCTTTATAAATGAAATGGGGCAATTTGAGACGAAGATATGGCCATTTCATTCAAGGTAGACCCTATTTAATGCTTCCCATATATTTTCTGTTAATCAAGAATATCCCTTAATATCTTTCTTAGATGAGTCGGAAGTCAAATTATTTTAATGCAGTTTTATTCCAAAGATTGAGTGAATTCTAAAAACACCTTTATATATGAAATATGGCAATTTTTGCCGAAGATATGGCCATTTATTTCAAGGTTGACCCTATTTAATGTTTGGCTTATATTTTCTATTAATCGAAGAATATCTCTTAATATCTTTCTTAGATGATTCGGAAGTCAAAATATTTTAATGCAGTTTTGATTCAAAGATCGAGTAAATTCTAAAAACACCTTTATAATTGAAAGAGTGCAATTTTTGACGAAGATATGGCCATTTATTTCAAGGTAGACCCTATTTAATGCTTTCCATATATTTTCTGTTAATCAACAATATCCCTTAATATCTTTCTTAGATGAGTCGGAAGTCAAATTATTTTAATGCAGTTTTGTTCCAAAGATCGAGTGAATTCTAAAAACACCTTTATAATTGAAATGGGGCAATTTGAGACAAAGATATGGCCATTTATTTCAAGGTTGACCCTATTTAATGTTTGGCTTATATTTTCTATTAATCGAAGAATATCCCTTAATATCTTTCTTAGATGAGTCGGAAGTCAAATTATTTTAATGCAGTTTTGTTCCAAAGATTGAGCGAATTCTAAAAACACCTTTATAATTGAAATGTGGCAATTTGAGACGAAGATATGGCCATTTATTTCAAGGTAGACCCTATTTAATGCTTTCCATATATTTTCTGTTAATCAAGAATATCCCTTAATATCTTTCTTAGATGAGTCGGAAGTCAAATTATTTTAATGCAGTTTTGTTCCAAAGATTGAGTGAATTCTAAAAACACCTTTATAATTGAAATGGGGCAATTTGAGACAAAGATATGGCCATTTATTTCAAGGTTGACCCTATTTAATGTTTGGCTTATATTTTCTATTAATCGAAGAATATCCCTTAATATCTTTCTTAGATGAGTCGGAAGTCAAATTATTTTAATGCAGTTTTGTTCCAAAGATCGAGTGAATTCTAAAAACACCTTTATATTTGAAAGGGTGCAATTTTTGACGAAGATATGGCCATTTATTTCAAGGTAGACCCTATTTAATGCTTTCCATATATTTTCTGTTAATCAAAAATATCCCTTAATATCTTTCTTAGATGAGTCGGAAGTCAAATTATTTTAATGCAGTTTTGTTCCAAAGATCGAGCGAATTCTAAAAACACCTTTATAATTGAAATGGGGCAATTTGAGACGAAGATATGGCCATTTATTTCAAGGTAGACCCTATTTAATGATTTCCATATATTTTCTATTTATCGAAGAATATCCCTTAATATCTTTCTTAGATGAGTCGGAAGTCAAATTATTTTAATGCAGTTTTGTTCCAAAGATCGAGTGAATTCTAAAAACACCTTTATAATTGAAATGGGGCAATTTGAGACAAAGATATGGCCATTTATTTCAAGGTTGACCCTATTTAATGTTTGGCTTATATTTTCTATTAATCGAAGAATATCCCTTAATATCTTTCTTAGATGAGTCGGAAGTCAATTTATTTTAATGCGGTTTTGTTCCAAAGATTGAGCGAATTCTAAAAACACCTTTATAATTGAAATGGGGCAATTTGAGACGAAGATATGGCCATTTATTTCAAGGTAGACCCTATTTAATGCTTTCCATATATTTTCTGTTAATCAAGAATATCCCTTAATATCTTTCTTAGATGAGTCGGAAGTCAAATTATTTTAATGCAGTTTTGTTCCAAAGATCGAGTGAATTCTAAAAACACCTTTATAATTGAAATGGGGCAATTTGAGACGAAGATATGGCCATTTCATTCAAGGTAGACCCTATTTAATGCTTCCCATATATTTTCTGTTAATCAAGAATATCCCTTAATATCTTTCTTAGATGAGTCGGAAGTCAAATTATTTTAGTGCAGTTTTGTTCCAAAGATCGAGCGAATTCTAAAAACACCTTTATAATTGAAATGGGGCAATTTTTGACGAAGATATGGCCATTTATTTCAAGGTAGACCCTATTTAATGCTTTCCATATATTTTCTATTAATCGAAGAATATCCCTTAATATCTTTCTTAGATGAGTCGGAAGTCAATTTATTTTAATGCAGTTTTGTTCCAAAGATTGAGTGAATTCTAAAAACACCTTTATAATTGAAATGGGGCAATTTGAGACAAAGATATGGCCATTTATTTCAAGGTTGACCCTATTTAATGTTTGGCTTATATTTTCTATTAATCGAAGAATATCCCTTAATATCTTTCTTAGATGAGTCGGAAGTCAAATTATTTTAATGCAGTTTTGTTCCAAAGATCGAGCGAATTCTAAAAACATTTTTATAATTGAAATGGGGCAATTTTTGACGAAGATATGGCCATTTATTTCAAGGTAGACCCTATTTAATGCTTTCCATATATTTTCTATTAATCGAAGAATATCCCTTAATATCTTTCTTAGATGAGTCGGAAGTCAATTTATTTTAATGCAGTTTTATTCCAAAGATTGAGCGAATTCTAAAAACACCTTTATAATTGAAATGGGGCAATTTGAGACGAAGATATGGCCATTTATTTCAAGGTTGACCCTATTTAATGTTTGGCTTATATTTTCTATTAATCGAAGAATATCCCTTAATATCTTTCTTAGATGAGTCGGAAGTCAAATTATTTTAATGCAGTTTTGTTCCAAAGATCGAGTGAATTCTAGAAACACCTTTATATTTGAAAGGGGACAATTTTTGACGAAGATATGGCCATTTATTTCAAGGTAGACCCTATATAATGCTTCCCATATATTTTCTGTTAATCAAAAATATCCCTTAATATCTTTCTTAGATGAGTCGGAAGTCAAATTATTTTAATGCAGTTTTGTTCCAAAGATTGAGTGAATTCTAAAAACACCTTTATAATTGAAATGGGGCAATTTGAGACGAAGATATGGCCATTTCATTCAAGGTAGACCCTATTTAATGCTTCCCATATATTTTCTGTTAATCAAGAATATCCCTTAATATCTTTCTTAGATGAGTCGGAAGTCAATTTATTTTAATGCAGTTTTATTCCAAAGATTGAGTGAATTCTAAAAACACCTTTATATATGAAATATGGCAATTTTTGCCGAAGATATGGCCATTTATTTCAAGGTTGACCCTATTTAATGATTGGCTTATACTTTCTATTAATCGAAGAATATCCCTTAATATCTTTCTTAGATGAGTCGGAAGTCAAATTATTTTAATGCAGTTTTGTTCCAAAGATCGAGTGAATTCTAAAAACACATTTATATATGAAATATGGGCAATTTTGAGCACGAAGATATGGCCATTTATTTCAAGGTAGACCCTATTTAATGCTTTCCATATATTTTCTGTTAATCAAGAATATCTCTTAATATCTTTCTTAGATGAGTCGGAAGTCAAATTATTTTAATGCAGTTTTGTTCCAAAGATTGAGTGAATTCTAAAAACACCTTTATAATTGAAATGGGGCAATTTGAGACAAAGATATGGCCATTTATTTCAAGGTTGACCCTATTTAATGTTTGGCTTATATTTTCTATTAATCGAAGAATATCCCTTAATATCTTTCTTAGATGAGTCGGAAGTCAAATTATTTTAATGCAGTTTTGTTCCAAAGATCGAGTGAATTCTAAAAACACCTTTATAATTGAAATGGGGCAATTTTTGACGAAGATATGGCCATTTATTTCAAGGTAGACCCTATTTAATGCTTTCCATATATTTTCTGTTAATCAAAAATATCCCTTAATATCTTTCTTAGATGAGTCGGAAGTCAAATTATTTTAATGCAGTTTTGTTCCAAAGATCGAGTGAATTCTAAAAACTCCTTTATAATTGAAATGGGGCAATTTTTGACGAAGATATGGCCATTTCATTCAAGGTAGACCCTATTTAATGCTTTCCATATATTTTCTGTTAATCAAGAATATCCCTTAATATCTTTCTTAGATGAGTCGGAAGTCAAATTATTTTAATGCAGTTTTATTCCAAAGATCGAGTGAATTCTAAAAACACCTTTATATTTGAAATATGGCAATTTTTGCCGAAGATATGGCCATTTATTTCAAGGTTGACCCTATTTAATGTTTGGCTTATATTTTCTATTAATCGAAGAATATCTCTTAATATCTTTCTTAGATGAGTCGGAAGTCAAAATATTTTAATGCAGTTTTGTTCCAAAGATCGAGTGAATTCTAAAAACACCTTTATAATTGAAAGGGTGCAATTTTTGACGAAGATATGGCCATTTATTTCAAGGTAGACCCTATTTAATGCTTTCCATATATTTTCTGTTAATCAACAATATCCCTTAATATCTTTCTTAGATGAGTCGGAAGTCAAATTATTTTAATGCAGTTTTGTTCCAAAGATCGAGTGAATTCTAAAAACACCTTTATAATTGAAATGGGGCAATTTGAGACAAAGATATGGCCATTTATTTCAAGGTTGACCCTATTTAATGTTTGGCTTATATTTTCTATTAATCGAAGAATATCCCTTAATATCTTTCTTAGATGAGTCGGAAGTCAATTTATTTTAATGCAGTTTTGTTCCAAAGATTGAGCGAATTCTAAAAACACCTTTATAATTGAAATATGGCAATTTGAGACGAAGATATGGCCATTTATTTCAAGGTAGACCCTATTTAATGCTTTCCATATATTTTCTGTTAATCAAGAATATCCCTTAATATCTTTCTTAGATGAGTCGGAAGTCAAATTATTTTAATGCAGTTTTGTTCCAAAGATCGAGTGAATTCTAAAAACACCTGTATAATTGAAATGGGGCAATTTGAGACGAACATATGGCCATTTATTTCAAGGTAGACCCTATTTAATGTTTGGCTTATATTGTCTATTAATCAGAAAAATATCCCTTAATATCTTTCTTAGATGAGTCGGAAGTCAAATTATTTTAATGCAGTTTTGTTCCAAAGATCAAGTGAATTCTAGAAACACCTTTATATTTGAAAGGGTGCAATTTTTGACGAAGATATGGCCATTTATTTCAAGGTAGACCTTATTTAATGCTTTCCATATATTTTCTGTTAATCAAAAATATCCCTTAATATCTTTCTTAGATGAGTCGGAAGTCAAATTATTTTAATGCAGTTTTGTTCCAAAGATTGAGTGAATTCTAAAAACACCTTTATAATTGAAATGGGGCAATTTGAGACAAAGATATGGCCATTTATTTCAAGGTTGACCCTATTTAATGTTTGGCTTATATTTTCTATTAATCGAATAATATCCCTTAATATCTTTCTTAGATGAGTCGGAAGTCAATTTAATTTAATGCAGTTTTATTCCAAGGATTGAGCGAATTCTAAAAACACCTTTATAATTGAAATGGGGCAATTTGAGACGAAGATATGGCCATTTATTTCAAGGTAGACCCTATTTAATGCTTTCCATATATTTTCTGTTAATCAAGAATATCCCTTAATATCTTTCTTAGATGAGTCGGAAGTCAAATTATTTTAATGCAGTTTTGTTCCAAAGATCGAGTGAATTCTAAAAACACCTTTATAATTGAAATGGGGCAATTTTTGACGAAGATATGGCCATTTATTTCAAGGTTGACCCTATTTAATGCTTTCCATATATTTTCTATTTATGGAAGAATATCCCTTAATATCTTTCTTACATGAGTCGGAAGTCAAATTATTTTAATGCAGTTTTGTTCCAAAGATCGAGCGAATTCTAAAAACATTTTTATAATTGAAATGGGGCAATTGTTGACGAAGATATGGCCATTTATTTCAAGGTAGACCCTATTTAATGATTTCCATATATTTTCTATTAATCGAAGAATATCCCTTAATATCTTTCTTAGATGAGTCGGAAGTCAAATTATTTTAATGCAGTTTTGTTTCAAAGATCTAGTAAATTCTAAAAACACCTTTATAATTGAAATGGGGCAATTTTTGACGAAGATATGGCCATTTATTTCAAGGTAGACCCTATTTAATGTTTGCCTTTTATTTTCTATTAATCGAAGAATATCTCTTAATATCTTTCTTAGATGAGTCGGAAGTCAAATTATTTTAATGCAGTTTTGTTCCAAAGATCGAGCGAATTCTAAAAACACCTTTATAATTGAAATGGGGCAATTTGAGACGAAGATATGGCCATTTCATTTCAAGGTAGACCCTATTTAATGCTTCCCATATATTTTCTGTTAATCAAGAATATCCCTTAATATCTTTCTTAGATGAGTCGGAAGTCAAATTATTTTAATGCAGTTTTGTTCCAAAGATTGAGTGAATTCTAAAAACACCTTTATAATTGAAATGGGGCAATTTGAGACAAAGATATGGCCATTTATTTCAAGGTTGACCCTATTTAATGTTTGGCTTATATTTTCTATTAATCGAAGAATATCCCTTAATATCTTTCTTAGATGAGTCGGAAGTCAAATTATTTTAATGCAGTTTTGTTCCAAAGATCGAGCGAATTCTAAAAACACCTTTATAATTGAAATGGGGCAATTTTTGACGAAGATATGGCCATTTATTTCAAGGTAGACCCTATTTAATGCTTTCCATATATTTTCTATTAATCGAAGAATATCCCTTAATATCTTTCTTAGATGAGTCGGAAGTCAAATTATTTTAATGCAGTTTTGTTCCAAAGATTGAGTGAATTCTAAAAACACCTTTATAATTGAAATGGGGCAATTTGAGACGAAGATATGGCCATTTATTTCAAGGTAGACCCTATTTAATGTTTGGCTTATATTTTCTGTTAATCAAGAATATCCCTTAATATCTTTCTTAGATGAGTCGGAAGTCAATTTATTTTAATGCAGTTTTGTTCCAAAGATTGAGCGAATTCTAAAAACACCTTTATAATTGAAATATGGCAATTTGAGACGAAGATATGGCCATTTATTTCAAGGTAGACCCTATTTAATGCTTTCCATATATTTTCTGTTAATCAAGAATATCCCTTAATATCTTTCTTAGATGAGTCGGAAGTCAAATTATTTTAATGCAGTTTTGTTCCAAAGATCGAGTGAATTCTAAAAACACCTTTATAATTGAAATGGGGCAATTTGAGACAAAGATATGGCCATTTATTTCAAGGTTGACCCTATTTAATGTTTGGCTTATATTTTCTGTTAATCATGAATATCTCTTAATATCTTTCTTAGATGAGTCGGAAGTCAAATTATTTTAATGCAGTTTTGTTTCAAAGATTGAGTGAATTCTAAAAACACCTTTATAATTGAAATGGGGCAATTTTTGACGAAGATATGGCCATTTATTTCAAGGTAGACCCTATTTAATGCTTTCCATATATTTTCTGTTAATCAAGAATATCCCTTAATATCTTTCTTAGATGAGTCGGAAGTCAAATTATTTTAATGCAGTTTTGTTCCAAAGATCGAGTGAATTCTAAAAACACCTTTATAATTGAAATGGGGCAATTTGAGACAAAGATATGGCCATTTATTTCAAGGTAGACCCTATTTAATGTTTGCCTTATATTTTCTATTAATCGAAGAATATCCCTTAATATCTTTCTTAGATGAGTCGGAAGTCAATTTATTTTAATGCAGTTTTGTTCCAAAGATTGAGCGAATTCTAAAAACACCTTTATAATTGAAATGGGGCAATTTTTGACGAAGATATGGCCATTTATTTCAAGGTAGACCCTATTTAATGATTTCCATATATTTTCTATTTATCGAAGAATATCCCTTAATATCTTTCTTAGATGAGTCGGAAGTCAAATTATTTTAATGCAGTTTTGTTCCAAAGATTGAGTGAATTCTAAAAACACCTTTATAATTGAAATGGGGCAATTTGAGACGAAGATATGGCCATTTATTTCAAGGTAGACCCTATTTAATGCTTTCCATATATTTTCTATTAATCGAAGAATATCCCTTAATATCTTTCTTAGATGAGTCGGAAGTCAAATTATTTTAATGCAGTTTTGTTCCAAAGATCGAGCGAATTCTAAAAACACCTTTATAATTGAAATGGGGCAATTTTTGACGAAGATATGGCCATTTATTTCAAGGTAGACCCTATTTAATGCTTTCCATATATTTTCTATTAATCGAAGAATATCCCTTAATATCTTTCTTAGATGAGTCGGAAGTCAAATTATTTTAATGCAGTTTTGTTCCAAAGATTGAGTGAATTCTAAAAACACCTTTATAATTGAAATGGGGCAATTTGAGACGAAGATATGGCCATTTATTTCAAGGTAGACCCTATTTAATGTTTTCCTTATATTTTCTATTAATCAGAAAAATATCCCTTAATATCTTTCTTAGATGAGTCGGAAGTCAAATTATTTTAATGCAGTTTTGTTCCAAAGATCGAGCGAATTCTAAAAACACCTTTATAATTGAAATGGGGCAATTTGAGACGAAGATATGGCCATTTATTTCAAGGTTGACCCTATTTAATGTTTGGCTTATATTTTCTATTAATCGAAGAATATCCCTGAATATCTTTCTTAGATGAGTCGGAAGTCAATTTATTTTAATGCAGTTTTGTTCCAAAGATTGAGCGAATTCTAAAAACACCTTTATAATTGAAATGGGGCAATTTGAGACGAAGATATGGCCATTTATTTCAAGGTAGACCCTATTTAATGCTTTCTATATATTTTCTGTTAATCAAGAATATCCCTTAATATCTTTCTTAGATGAGTCGGAAGTCAAATTATTTTAATGCAGTTTTGTTCCAAAGATCGAGCGAATTCTAAAAACACTTTTATAATTGAAATGGGGCAATTTTTGACGAAGATATGGCCATTTATTTCAAGGTAGACCCTATTTAATGCTTTCCATATATTTTCTATTTATCGAAGAATATCCCTTAATATCTTTCTTAGATGAGTCGGAAGTCAAATTATTTTAATGCAGTTTTGTTCCAAAGATCGAGCGAATTCTAAAAACATTTTTATAATTGAAATGGGGCAATTTTTGACGAAGATATGGCCATTTATTTCAAGGTAGACCCTGTTTAATGCTTTCCATATATTTTCTATTAATCGAAGAATATCCCTTAATATCTTTCTTAGATGAGTCGGAAGTCAAATTATTTTAATGCAGTTTTGTTCCAAAGATCGAGTGAATTCTAAAAACACCTTTATAATTGAAATGGGGCAATTTGAGACGAAGATATGGCCATTTATTTCAAGGTTGACCCTATTTAATGTTTGGCTTATATTTTCTATTAATCGAAGAATATCCCTTAATATCTTTCTTAGATGAGTCGGAAGTCAATTTATTTTAATGCAGTTTTGTTCCAAAGATTGAGCGAATTCTAAAAACACCTTTATAATTGAAATGGGGCAATTTGAGACGAAGATATGGCCATTTATTTCAAGGTAGACCCTATTTAATGCTTTCCATATATTTTCTGTTAATCGAAGAATATCCCTTAATATCTTTCTTAGATGAGTCGGAAGTCAAATTATTTTAATGCAGTTTTGTTCCAAAGATCGAGTGAATTCTAAAAACACCTTTATAATTGAAATGGGGCAATTTTTGACGAAGATATGGCCATTTATTTCAAGGTAGACCCTATTTAATGCTTTCCATATATTTTCTATTTATGGAAGATTATCCCTTAATATCTTTCTTAGATGAGTCGGAAGTCAAATTATTTTAATGCAGTTTTGTTCCAAAGATCGAGCGAATTCTAAAAACATCTTTTATAATTGAAATGGGGCAATTTTTGACGAAGATATGGCCATTTATTTCAAGGTAGACCCTATTTAATGCTTTCCATATATTTTCTATTAATCGAAGAATATCCCTTAATATCTTTCTTAGATGAGTCGGAAGTCAAATTATTTTAATGCAGTTTTGTTCCAAAGATCAAGTGAATTCTAAAAACACCTTTATAATTGAAATGGGGCAATTTTTGACGAAGATATGGCCATTTATTTCAAGGTAGACCCTATTTAATGCTTTCCATATATTTTCTGTTAATCAAGAATATCCCTTAATATCTTTCTTAGATGAGTCGGAAGTCAAATTATTTTAATGCAGTTTTGTTCCAAAGATCGAGTGAATTCTAAAAACACCTTTATATTTGAAATGGGGCAATTTTTGCCGAAGATATGGCCATTTATTTCAAGGTTGACCCTATTTAATGTTTGGCTTATATTTTCTATTAATCGAAGAATATCCCTTAATATCTTTCTTAGATGAGTCGGAAGTCAAATTATTTTAATGCAGTTTTGTTCCAAAGATCGAGTGAATTCTAAAAACACCTTTATAATTGAAATGGGGCAATTTTTGACGAAGATATGGCCATTTATTTCAAGGTAGACCCTATTTAATGCTTTCCATATATTTTCTGTTAATCAAGAATATCCCTTAATATCTTTCTTAGATGAGTCGGAAGTCAAATTATTTTAATGCAGTTTTGTTCCAAAGATCGAGCGAATTCTAAAAACACCTTTATAATTGAAATGGGGCAATTTGAGACGAAGATATGGCCATTTATTTCAAGGTTGACCCTATTTAATGTTTGGCTTATATTTTCTATTAATCGAAGAATATCCCTTAATATCTTTCTTAGATGAGTCGGAAGTCAATTTATTTTAATGCAGTTTTGTTCCAAAGATTGAGCGAATTCTAAAAACACCTTTATAATTGAAATGGGGCAATTTGAGACGAAGATATGGCCATTTATTTCAAGGTAGACCCTATTTAATGCTTTCCATATATTTTCTGTTAATCAAGAATATCCCTTAATATCTTTCTTAGATGAGTCGGAAGTCAAATTATTTTAATGCAGTTTTGTTCCAAAGATCGAGTGAATTCTAAAAAACCCTTTATAATTGAAATGGGGCAATTTTTGACGAAGATATGGCCATTTATTTCAAGGTAGACCCTATTTAATGCTTGGCTTATATTTTCTATTAATCGAAGAATATCCCTTAATATCTTTCTTAGATGAGTCGGAAGTCAATTTATTTTAATGCAGTTTTGTTCCAAAGATTGAGCGAATTCTAAAAACACCTTTATAATTGAAATGGGGCAATTTGAGACGAAGATATGGCCATTTATTTCAAGGTAGACCCTATTTAATGCTTTCCATATATTTTCTGTTAATCAAGAATATCCCTTAATATCTTTCTTAGATGAGTCGGAAGTCAAATTATTTTAATGCAGTTTTGTTTCAAAGATTGAGTGAATTCTAAAAACACCTTTATAATTGAAATAGGGCAATTTTTGACGAAGATATGGCCATTTATTTCAAGGTAGACCCTATTTAATGCTTTCCATATATTTTCTATTTATCGAAGAATATCCCTTAATATCTTTCTTAGATGAGTCGGAAGTCAAATTATTTTAATGCAGTTTTGTTCCAAAGATCGAGCGAATTCTAAAAACACCTTTATAATTGAAATGGGGCAATTTGTGACGAAGATATGGCCATTTATTTCAAGGTAGACCCTATTTAATGCTTTCCATATATTTTCTGTTAATCAAGAATATCCCTTAATATCTTTCTTAGATGAGTCGGAAGTCAAATTATTTTAATGCAGTTTTGTTCCAAAGATCGGGTGAATTCTAAAAACACCTTTATATATGAAATGGGGCAATTTTTGACGAAGATATGGCCATTTATTTCAAGGTTGACCCTATTTAATGTTTGCCTTATATTTTCTATTAATCGAAGAATATCCCTTAATATCTTTCTTAGATGAGTCGGAAGTCAAATTATTTTAATGCAGTTTTGTTCCAAAGATTGAGTGAATTCTAAAAACACCTTTATAATTGAAATGGGGCAATTTGTGACGAAGATATGGCCATTTATTTCAAGGTAGACCCTATTTAATGCTTTCCATATATTTTCTGTTAATCAAGAATATCCCTTAATATCTTTCTTAGATGAGTCGGAAGTCAAATTATTTTAATGCAGTTTTGTTCCAAAGATCGAGTGAATTCTAAAAACACCTTTATAATTGAAATGGGGCAATTTTTGACGAAGATATGGCCATTTATTTCAAGGTAGACCCTATTTAATGCTTTCCATATATTTTCTATTTATGGAAGATTATCCCTTAATATCTTTCTTAGATGAGTCGGAAGTCAAATTATTTTAATGCAGTTTTGTTCCAAAGATCGAGCGAATTCTAAAAACATTTTTATAATTGAAATGGGGCAATTTTTGACGAAGATATGGCCATTTATTTCAAGGTAGACCCTATTTAATGCTTTCCATATATTTTCTATTAATCGAAGAATATCCCTTAATATCTTTCTTAGATGAGTCGGAAGTCAAATTATTTTAATGCAGTTTTGTTCCAAAGATCGAGTGAATTCTAAAAAACCCTTTATATTTGAAATGGGGCAATTTTTGCCGAAGATATGGCCATTTATTTCAAGGTAGACCCTATTTAATGTTTGGCTTATATTTTCTATTAATCGAAGAATATCCCTTAATATCTTTCTTAGATGAGTCGGAAGTCAAATTATTTTAATGCAGTTTTGTTCCAAAGATCGAGTGAATTCTAAAAACACCTTTATAATTGAAATGGGGCAATTTTTGACGAAGATATGGCCATTTATTTCAAGGTAGACCCTATTTAATGCTTTCCATATATTTTCTGTTAATCAAGAATATCCCTTAATATCTTTCTTAGATGAGTCGGAAGTCAAATTATTTTAATGCAGTTTTGTTCCAAAGATCGAGTGAATTCTAAAAACACCTTTATAATTGAAATGGGGCAATTTGAGACAAAGATATGGCCATTTATTTCAAGGTTGACCCTATTTAATGTTTGGCTTATATTTTCTATTAATCGAAGAATATCCCTTAATATCTTTCTTAGATGAGTCGGAAGTCAATTTATTTTAATGCAGTTTTGTTCCAAAGATTGAGCGAATTCTAAAAACACCTTTATAATTGAAATGGGGCAATTTGAGACGAAGATATGGCCATTTATTTCAAGGTAGACCCTATTTAATGCTTTCCATATATTTTCTGTTAATCAAGAATATCCCTTAATATCTTTCTTAGATGAGTCGGAAGTCAAATTATTTTAATGCAGTTTTGTTTCAAAGATCGAGTGAATTCTAAAAACACCTTTATAATTGAAATGGGGCAATTTGAGACAAAGATATGGCCATTTATTTCAAGGTAGACCCTATTTAATGTTTGCCTTATATTTTCTATTAATCGAAGAATATCCCTTAATATCTTTCTTAGATGAGTCGGAAGTCAAATTATTTTAATGCAGTTTTGTTCCAAAGATCGAGTGAATTCTAAAAACACCTTTATATTTGAAAGGGGGCATTTTTTGACGAAGATATGGCCATTTATTTCAAGGTAGACCCTATTTAATGCTTTCCATATATTTTCTATTAATCGAATAATATCCCTTAATATCTTTCTTAGATGAGTCGGAAGTCAATTTATTTTAATGCAGTTTTGTTTCAAAGATTGAGTGAATTCTAAAAACACCTTTATAATTGAAATGGGGCAATTTGAGACGAAGATATGGCCATTTATTTCAAGGTAGACCCTATTTAATGATTTCCATATATTTTCTGTTAATCAAGAATATCCCTTAATATCTTTCTTAGATGAGTCGGAAGTCAAATTATTTTAATGCAGTTTTGTTTCAAAGATCGAGTGAATTCTAAAAACACCTTTATAATTGAAATGGGGCAATTTTTGACGAAGATATGGCCATTTATTTCAAGGTAGACCCTATTTAATGCTTTCCATATATTTTCTGTTAATCAAGAATATCCCTTAATATCTTTCTTAGATGAGTCGGAAGTCAAATTATTTTAATGCAGTTTTGTTCCAAAGATCGAGCGAATTCTAAAAACACCTTTATAATTGAAATGGGGCAATTTGAGACGAAGATATGGCCATTTATTTCAAGGTAGACCCTATTTAATGCTTTCCATATATTTTCTGTTAATCAAGAATATCCCTTAATATCTTTCTTAGATGAGTCGGAAGTCAAATTATTTTAATGCAGTTTTGTTTCAAAGATTGAGTGAATTCTAAAAACACCTTTATATATGAAATATGGCAATTTTTGCCGAAGATATGGCCATTTATTTCAAGGTTGACCCTATTTAATGTTTGGCTTATATTTTCTATTAATCGAAGAATATCCCTTAATATCTTTCTTAGATGAGTCGGAAGTCAATTTATTTTAATGCAGTTTTGTTCCAAAGATTGAGCGAATTCTAAAAACACCTTTATAATTGAAATATGGCAATTTGAGACGAAGATATGGCCATTTATTTCAAGGTAGACCCTATTTAATGCTTTCCATATATTTTCTGTTAATCAAGAATATCCCTTAATATCTTTCTTAGATGAGTCGGAAGTCAAATTATTTTAATGCAGTTTTGTTCCAAAGATTGAGTGAATTCTAAAAACACCTTTATAATTGAAATGGGGCAATTTGAGACAAAGATATGGCCATTTATTTCAAGGTTGACCCTATTTAATGTTTGGCTTATATTTTCTATTAATCGAAGAATATCCCTTAATATCTTTCTTAGATGAGTCGGAAGTCAAATTATTTTAATGCAGTTTTGTTCCAAAGATCGAGTGAATTCTAGAAACACCTTTATATTTGAAAGGGTGCAATTTTTGACGAAGATATGGCCATTTATTTCAAGGTAGACCCTATATAATGCTTCCCATATATTTTCTGTTAATCAAAAATATCCCTTAATATCTTTCTTAGATGAGTCGGAAGTCAAATTATTTTAATGCAGTTTTGTTCCAAAGATCGAGTGAATTCTAAAAACACCTTTATAATTGAAATAGGGCAACTTTTGACGAAGATATGGCCATTTATTTCAAGATAGACCCTGTTTAATGCTTTCCATATATTTTCTATTAATCGAAAAATATCCCTTAATATCTTTCTTAGATGAGTCGGAAGTCAAATTATTTTAATGCAGTTTTGTTCCAAAGATTGATCGAATTCTAAAATCACTTTTATAATTGAAATGGGGCAATTTGAGACGAAGATATGGCCATTTATTTCAAGGTAGACCCTATTTAATGCTTTCCATATATTTTCTGTTAATCAAGAATATCCCTTAATATCTTTCTTAGATGAGTCGGAAGTCAAATTATTTTAATGCAGTTTTGTTCCAAAGATCGAGTGAATTCTAAAATCACTTTTATAATTGAAATGGGGCAATTTTTGACGAAGATATGGCCATTTATTTCAAGGTAGACCCTATTTAATGCTTTCCATATATTTTCTATTTATGGAAGATTATCCCTTAATATCTTTCTTAGATGAGTCGGAAGTCAAATTATTTTAATGCAGTTTTGTTCCAAAGATCGAGCGAATTCTAAAAACACCTTTATAATTGAAATGGGGCAATTTGAGACGAAGATATGGCCATTTATTTCAAGGTAGACCCTATTTAATGCTTTCCATATATTTTCTGTTAATCAAGAATATCTCTTAATATCTTTCTTAGATGAGTCGGAAGTCAAATTATTTTAATGCAGTTTTGTTTCAAAGATTGAGTGAATTCTAAAAACACCTTTATATATGAAATATGGCAATTTTTGCCGAAGATATGGCCATTTATTTCAAGGTTGACCCTATTTAATGTTTGGCTTATATTTTCTATTAATCGAAGAATATCCCTTAATATCTTTCTTAGATGAGTCGGAAGTCAATTTATTTTAATGCAGTTTTGTTCCAAAGATTGAGCGAACTCTAAAAACACCTTTATAATTGAAATATGGCAATTTGAGACGAAGATATGGCCATTTATTTCAAGGTAGACCCTATTTAATGCTTTCCATATATTTTCTGTTAATCAAGAATATCCCTTAATATCTTTCTTAGATGAGTCGGAAGTCAAATTATTTTAATGCAGTTTTGTTCCAAAGATTGAGTGAATTCTAAAAACACCTTTATAATTGAAATGGGGCAATTTGAGACAAAGATATGGCCATTTATTTCAAGGTTGACCCTATTTAATGTTTGGCTTATATTTTCTATTAATCGAAGAATATCCCTTAATATCTTTCTTAGATGAGTCGGAAGTCAAATTATTTTAATGCAGTTTTATTCCAAAGATCGAGCGAATTCTAAAAACACCTTTATAATTGAAATGGGGCAATTTTTGACGAAGATATGGCCATTTATTTCAAGGTAGACCCTATTTAATGCTTTCCATATATTTTCTGTTAATCAAGAATATCTCTTAATATCTTTCTTAGATGAGTCGGAAGTCAAATTATTTTAATGCAGTTTTGTTCCAAAGATCGAGTGAATTCTAAAAACACCTTTATAATTGAAATGGGGCAATTTGAGACGAAGATATGGCCATTTATTTCAAGGTTGACCCTATTTAATGTTTGCCTTATATTTTCTATTAATCGAAGAATATCCCTTAATATCTTTCTTAGATGAGTCGGAAGTCAAATTATTTTAATGCAGTTTTGTTCCAAAGATTGAGCGAATTCTAAAAACACCTTTATAATTGAAATGGGGCAATTTGAGACGAAGATATGGCCATTTATTTCAAGGTAGACCCTATTTAATGCTTTCCATATATTTTCTGTTAATCAAGAATATCCCTTAATATCTTTCTTAGATGAGTCGGAAGTCAAATTATTTTAATGCAGTTTTGTTCCAAAGATTGAGTGAATTCTAAAAACACCTTTATAATTGAAATGGGGCAATTTGAGACAAAGATATGGCCATTTATTTCAAGGTTGACCCTATTTAATGTTTGCCTTATATTTTCTATTAATCGAAGAATATCCCTTAATATCTTTCTTAGATGAGTCGGAAGTCAAATTATTTTAATGCAGTTTTGTTCCAAAGATCGAGTGAATTCTAAAAACACCTTTATAATTGAAAGGGGGCAATTTTTGACGAAGATATGGCCATTTATTTCAAGGTAGACCCTATTTAATGCTTTCCATATATTTTCTGTTAATCGAAGAATATCCCTTAATATCTTTCTTAGATGAGTCGGAAGTCAATTTATTTTAATGCAGTTTTGTTCCAAAGATTGAGCGAATTCTAAAAACACCTTTATAATTGAAATGGGGCAATTTGAGACGAAGATATGGCCATTTATTTCAAGGTAGACCCTATTTAATGCTTTCCATATATTTTCTGTTAATCAAGAATATCCCTTAATATCTTTCTTAGATGAGTCGGAAGTCAAATTATTTTAATGCAGTTTTGTTCCAAAGATCAAGTGAATTCTAAAAACACCTTTATAATTGAAATGGGGCAATTTTTGACGAAGATATGGCCATTTATTTCAAGGTAGACCCTATTTAATGCTTTCCATATATTTTCTGTTAATCAAGAATATCCCTTAATATCTTTCTTAGATGAGTCGGAAGTCAAATTATTTTAATGCAGTTTTGTTCCAAAGATCGAGCGAATTCTAAAAACACCTTTATAATTGAAATGGGGCAATTTGAGACGAAGATATGGCCATTTATTTCAAGGTAGACCCTATTTAATGCTTTCCATATATTTTCTGTTAATCAAGAATATCTCTTAATATCTTTCTTAGATGAGTCGGAAGTCAAATTATTTTAATGCAGTTTTGTTTCAAAGATTGAGTGAATTCTAAAAACACCTTTATATATGAAATATGGCAATTTTTGCCGAAGATATGGCCATTTATTTCAAGGTTGACCCTATTTAATGTTTGGCTTATATTTTCTATTAATCGAAGAATATCCCTTAATATCTTTCTTAGATGAGTCGGAAGTCAATTTATTTTAATGCAGTTTTGTTCCAAAGATTGAGCGAATTCTAAAAACACCTTTATAATTGAAATATGGCAATTTGAGACGAAGATA
>NW_025062587.1:0-44072 GCF_018153295.1 Drosophila grimshawi | reverse complement strand
CTTCTATTTATCAAAGAATATCCCTTAATATCTTTCTTAGATGAGTCGGAAGTCAAATTATTTTAATGCAGTTTTGTTCCAAAGATCAAGCGAATTCTAAAAACACCTTTATAATTGAAATTGGGCAATTTTAGATGAAGATATGGCTATTTATTTCAAGGTAGACCCTATTTAATGCTTTCCATATATTTTCTATTTATCGAAGAATATCCCTTAATATCTTTCTTAGATGAGTCGGAAGTCAAATTATTTTAATGCAGTTTTGTTCCAAAGATCAAGCGAATTTTAAAAACACCTTTATAATTGAAATTGGGCAATTTTAGATGAAGATATGGCCATTTATTTCAAGGTAGACCCTATTTAATGCTTTCCATATATTTTCTATTTATCGAAGAATATCCCTTAATATCTCTCTTAGATGAGCCGGAAGTCAAATTATTTGAATGCAGTTTTGTTCCAAATATCAAGTGAATTCTAAAAACACCTTTATAATTGAAATGGGGCAATTGTTGACGAAGATATGGCCATTTATTTTAAGGTAGACCCTATTTAATGCTTTCCATATATTTTCTATTTATCGAAGAATATCCCTTAATATCTTTCTTAGATGAGTCGGAAGTCAAATTATTTTAATGCAGTTTTGTTCCAAAGATCAAGTGAATTCTAAAAACACCTTTATAATTGAAATGGGGCAATTTTTGACGAAGATATGGCCATTTATTTCAAGGTTGACCCTATTTAATGCTTTCCATATATTTTCTATTTATCGAAGAATATCCCTTAATATCTTTCTTAGATGAGTCGGAAGTCAAATTATTTTAATGCAGTTTTGTTCCAAAGATCAAGTGAATTCTAGAAACACCTTTATAATTGAAGTGGGGCAATTTTTGACGAAGATATGGCTATTTATTTCAAGGTAGACCCTATTTAATGCTTTCCATATATTTTCTATTTATCGAAGAATATCCCTTAATATCTTTTTTAGATGAGTCGGAAGTCAAATTATTTTAATGCAGTTTTGTTCCAAAGATCAAGCGAATTCTAAAAACACCTTTATAATTGAAATGGGGCAATTTTTGACGAAGATATGGCCATTTATTTCAAGGTAGACCCTATTTAATGCTTTCCATATATTTTCTATTTATCGAAGAATATCCCTTAATATCTTTCTTAGATGAGTCGAAAGTCAAATTATTTTAATGCATTTTTGTTCCAAAGATCGAGTGAATTCTAAAAACACCTTTATAATTGAAATGGGGCAATTTTTGACGAAGATATGGCCATTTATTTCAAGGTAGACCCTATTTAATGCTTTCCATATATTTTCTATTTATCAAAGAATATCCCTTAATATCTTTCTTAGATGAGTCGGAAGTCAAATTATTTTAATGCAGTTTTGTTCCAAAGATCAAGCGAATTTTAAAAACACCTTTATAATTAAAATTGGGCAATTTTTGACGAAGATATGGCCATTTATTTCAAGGTAGACCCTATTTAATGCTTTCCATATATTTTCTATTTATCGAAGAATATCCCTTAATATCTTTCTTAGATGAGTCGAAAGTCAAATTATTTTAATGCATTTTTGTTCCAAAGATCGAGTGAATTCTAAAAACACCTTTAAATTTGAAATGGGGCAATTTTTGACGAAGATATGGCCATTTATTTCAAGGTAGACCCTATTTAATGCTTTCCATATATTTTCTATTTATCGAAGAATATCCCTTAATATCTTTCTTAGATGACTCGGAAGACAAATTATTTTAATGCAGTTTTATTCCAAAGATCAAGCGAATTCAAAAAACATCTTTATAATTGAAATTGGGCAATTTTAAATGAAGATATGGGCATTTATTTCAAGGTAGACCCTATTTAATGCTTTCCATATATTTTCTATTTATCGAAGAATATCCCTTAATATCTTTCTTAGATGAGTCGGAAGTCAAATTATTTTAATGCAGTTTTGTTCCAAAGATCAAGCGAATTCTAAAAACACCTTTATAATTGAAATTGGGCAATTTTAGATGAAGATATGGCCATTTATTTCAAGGTAGACCCTATTTAATGCTTTCCATATATTTTCTATTCATCGAAGAATATCCCTTAATATCTTTCTTAGATGAGTCGGAAGTCAAATTATTTTAATGCAGTTTTGTTCCAAAGATCAAGTGAATTCTAAAAACACCTTCATAATTGAAATGGGGCAATTTTTGACGAAGATATGGCCATTTATTTCAAGGTAGACCCTATTTAATGCTTTCCATATATTTTCTATTTATCGAAGAATATCCCTTAATATCTTTTTTAGATGAGTCGAAAGTCAAATTATTTTAATGCAGTTTTGTTCCAAAGATTGAGTGAATTCTAGAAACACCTTTATAATTGAAGTGGGGCAATTTTTGACGAAGATATGGCCATTTATTTCAAGGTAGACCCTATTTAATGCTTTCCATATATTTTCTATTTATCGAAGAATATCCCTTAATATCTTTTTTAGATGAGTCGGAAGTCAAATTATTTTAATGCAGTTTTGTTCCAAAGATCAAGTGAATTCTAAAAACACCTTTATAATTGAAATGGGGCAATTTTAGATGAAGATATGGCCATTTATTTCAAGGTAGACCCTATTTAATGCTTTCCATATATTTTCTATTTATCGAAGAATATCCCTTAATATCTTTCTTAGATGAGTCGGAAGTCAAATTATTTTAATGCAGTTTTGTTCCAAATATCAAGTGAATTCTAAAAACACCTTTATAATTGAAATGGGGCAATTTTTGACGAAGATATGGCCATTTATTTCAAGGTTGACCCTATTTAATGCTTTCCATATATTTTCTATTTATCGAAGAATATCCCTTAATATCTTTCTTAGATGAGTCGGAAGTCAAATTATTTTAATGCAGTTTTGTTCCAAAGATCAAGTGAATTCTAGAAACACCTTTATAATTGAAGTGGGGCAATTTTTGACGAAGATATGGCTATTTATTTCAAGGTAGACCCTATTTAATGCTTTCCATATATTTTCTATTTATCGAAGAATATCCCTTAATATCTTTTTTAGATGAGTCGGAAGTCAAATTATTTTAATGCAGTTTTGTTCCAAAGATCAAGCGAATTCTAAAAACACCTTTATAATTGAAATTGGGCAATTTTAGATGAAGATATGGCCATTTATTTCAAGGTAGACACTATTTAATGCTTTCCATATATTTTCTATTTATCGAAGAATATCCCTTAATATCTTTCTTAGATGAGTCGGAAGTCAAATTATTTTAATGCAGTTTTGTTCCAAAGATCAAGTGAATTCTAAAAACACCTTTATAATTGAAATGGGCCATTTTTTGACGAAGATATGGCCATTTATTTCAAGGTAGACCCTATTTAATGCTTTCCATATAGCTTCTATTTATCAAAGAATATCCCTTAATATCTTTCTTAGATGAGTCGGAAGTCAAATTATTTTAATGCAGTTTTGTTCCAAAGATCAAGCGAATTCTAAAAACACCTTTATAATTGAAATTGGGCAATTTTAGATGAAGATATGGCTATTTATTTCAAGGTAGACCCTATTTAATGCTTTCCATATATTTTCTATTTATCGAAGAATATCCCTTAATATCTTTCTTAGATGAGTCGGAAGTCAAATTATTTTAATGCAGTTTTGTTCCAAAGATCAAGCGAATTTTAAAAACACCTTTATAATTGAAATTGGGCAATTTTTGACGAAGATATGGCCACCTATTTCAAGGTAGACCCTATTTAATGCTTTCCATATATTTTCTATTTATCGAAGAATACCCCTTAATATCTTTTTTAGATGAATCGGAAGTCAAATTATTTTAATGCAGTTTTGTTTCAAAGATCAAGTGAATTCTAAAAACACCTTTATAATTGAAATGGGGCAATTGTTGACGAAGATATGGCCATTTATTTTAAGGTAGACCCTATTTAATGCTTTCCATATATTTTCTATTTATCGAAGAATATCCCTTAATATCTTTCTTAGATGAGTCGGAAGTCAAATTATTTTAATGCAGTTTTGTTCCAAAGATCAAGTGAATTCTAAAAACACCTTTATAATTGAAATGGGGCAATTTTTGACGAAGATATGGCCATTTATTTCAAGGTTGACCCTATTTAATGCTTTCCATATATTTTCTATTTATCGAAGAATATCCCTTAATATCTTTCTTAGATGAGTCGGAAGTCAAATTATTTTAATGCAGTTTTGTTCCAAAGATCAAGTGAATTCTAGAAACACCTTTATAATTGAAGTGGGGCAATTTTTGACGAAGATATGGCTATTTATTTCAAGGTAGACCCTATTTAATGCTTTCCATATATTTTCTATTTATCGAAGAATATCCCTTAATATCTTTTTTAGATGAGTCGGAAGTCAAATTATTTTAATGCAGTTTTGTTCCAAAGATCAAGCGAATTCTAAAAACACCTTTATAATTGAAATGGGGCAATTTTTGACGAAGATATGGCCATTTATTTCAAGGTAGACCCTATTTAATGCTTTCCATATATTTTCTATTTATCGAAGAATATCCCTTAATATCTTTCTTAGATGAGTCGAAAGTCAAATTATTTTAATGCATTTTTGTTCCAAAGATCGAGTGAATTCTAAAAACACCTTTATAATTGAAATGGGGCAATTTTTGACGAAGATATGGCCATTTATTTCAAGGTAGACCCTATTTAATGCTTTCCATATATTTTCTATTTATCAAAGAATATCCCTTAATATCTTTCTTAGATGAGTCGGAAGTCAAATTATTTTAATGCAGTTTTGTTCCAAAGATCAAGTGAATTCTAAAAACACCTTTATAATTAAAATTGGGCAATTTTTGACGAAGATATGGCCATTTATTTCAAGGTAGACCCTATTTAATGCTTTCCATATATTTTCTATTTATCGAAGAATATCCCTTAATATCTTTCTTAGATGAGTCGAAAGTCAAATTATTTTAATGCATTTTTGTTCCAAAGATCGAGTGAATTCTAAAAACACCTTTAAATTTGAAATGGGGCAATTTTTGACGAAGATATGGCCATTTATTTCAAGGTAGACCCTATTTAATGCTTTCCATATATTTTCTATTTATCGAAGAATATCCCTTAATATCTTTCTTAGATGACTCGGAAGACAAATTATTTTAATGCAGTTTTATTCCAAAGATCAAGCGAATTCAAAAAACATCTTTATAATTGAAATTGGGCAATTTTAAATGAAGATATGGGCATTTATTTCAAGGTAGACCCTATTTAATGCTTTCCATATATTTTCTATTTATCGAAGAATATCCCTTAATATCTTTCTTAGATGAGTCGGAAGTCAAATTATTTTAATGCAGTTTTGTTCCAAAGATCAAGCGAATTCTAAAAACACCTTTATAATTGAAATTGGGCAATTTTAGATGAAGATATGGCCATTTATTTCAAGGTAGACCCTATTTAATGCTTTCCATATATTTTCTATTTATCGAAGAATATCCCTTAATATCTTTCTTAGATGAGTCGGAAGTCAAATTATTTTAATGCAGTTTTGTTCCAAAGATTGAGTGAATTCTAAAAACACCTTCATAATTGAAATGTGGCAATTTTTGACGAAGATATGGCCATTTATTTCAAGGTAGACCCTATTTAATGCTTTCCATATATTTTCTATTTATCGAAGAATATCCCTTAATATCTTTTTTAGATGAGTCGAAAGTCAAATTATTTTAATGCAGTTTTGTTCCAAAGATCAAGTGAATTCTAGAAACACCTTTATAATTGAAGTGGGGCAATTTTTGACGAAGATATGGCTATTTATTTCAAGGTAGACCCTATTTAATGCTTTCCATATATTTTCTATTTATCGAAGAATATCCCTTAATATCTTTCTTAGATGAGTCGGAAGTCAAATTATTTTAATGCAGTTTTGTTCCAAAGATCAAGCGAATTCTAAAAACACCTTTATAATTAAAATTGGGCAATTTTTGACGAAGATATGCCCATTTATTTCAAGGTAGACCCTATTTAATGCTTTCCATATATTTTCTATTTATCGAAGAATATCCCTTAATATCTTTCTTAGATGAGTCGAAAGTCAAATTATTTTAATGCATTTTTGTTCCAAAGATCGAGTGAATTCTAAAAACACCTTTATAATTGAAATGGGGCAATTTTTGACGAAGATATGGCCATTTATTTCAAGGTAGACCCTATTTAATGCTTTCCATATATTTTCTATTTATCAAAGAATATCCCTTAATATCTTTCTTAGATGAGTCGAAAGTCAAATTATTTTAATGCAGTTTTGTTCCAAAGATCAAGCGAATTCTAAAAACACCTTTATAATTAAAATTGGGCAATTTTTGACGAAGATATGGCCATTTATTTCAAGGTAGACCCTATTTAATGCTTTCCATATATTTTCTATTTATCGAAGAATATCCCTTAATATCTTTCTTAGGTGAGTCGGAAGTCAAATTATTTTAATGCAGTTTTGTTTCAAAGATTGAGTGAATTCTAAAAACACCTTTATAATTGAAATTGGGCAATTTTAAATGAAGATATGGGCATTTATTTCAAGGTAGACCCTATTTAATGCTTTCCATATATTTTCTATTTATCGAAGAATATCCCTTAATATCTTTCTTAGATGAGTCGGAAGTCAAATTATTTTAATGCAGTTTTGTTCCAAAGATCAAGCGAATTTTAAAAACACCTTTATAATTGAAATTGGGCAATTTTAGATGAAGATATGGCCATTTATTTCAAGGTAGACCCTATTTAATGCTTTCCATATATTTTCTATTCATCGAAGAATATCCGTTAATATCTTTCTTAGATGAGTCGGAAGTCAAATTATTTTAATGCAGTTTTGTTCCAAAGATCAAGTGAATTCTAAAAACACCTTCATAATTGAAATGTGGCAATTTTTGACGAAGATATGGCCATTTAATTCCAGGGAGACCCCTATTTAATGTTTTCCATATATTTTCTATTTATCGAAGAATATCCCTTAATATCTTTCTTAGATGAGTCGGAAGTCAAATTATTTTAATGCAGTTTTGTTCCAAAGATCAAGCGAATTCTAAAAACACCTTTATAATTGAAATTGGGCAATTTTAGATGAAGATATGGGCATTTATTTCAAGGTAGACCCTATTTAATGCTTTCCATATATTTTCTATTTATCGAAGAATATCCCTTAATATCTTTCTTAGATGAGTCGGAAGTCAAATTATTTTAATGCAGTTTTGTTCCAAAGATCAAGCGAATTCTAAAAACACCTTTATAATTGAAATTGGGCAATTTTAGATGTAGATATGGTCATTTATTTCAAGGTAGACACTATTTAATGCTTTCCATATATTTTCTATTTATCGAAGAATATCTCTTAATATCTTTCTTAGATGAGTCGAAAGTCAAATTATTTTAATGCAGTTTTGTTCCAAAGATCAAGTGAATTCTAAAAACACCTTTATAATTGAAATGGGCCATTTTTTGACGAATATATGGCCATTTATTTCAAGGTAGACCCTATTTAATGCTTTCCATATAGCTTCTATTTATCAAAGAATATCCCTTAATATCTTTCTTAGATGAGTCGGAAGTCAAATTATTTTAATGCAGTTTTGTTCCAAAGATCAAGCGAATTCTAAAAACTCCTTTATAATTGAAATTGGGCAATTTTAGATGAAGATATGGCTATTTATTTCAAGGTAGACCCTATTTAATGCTTTCCATATATTATCTATTTATCGAAGAATATCCCTTAATATCTTTCTTAGATGAGTCGGAAGTCAAATTATTTTAATGCAGTTTTGTTCCAAAGATCAAGCGAATTTTAAAAACACCTTTATAATTGAAATTGGGCAATTTTAGATGAAGATATGGCCATTTATTTCAAGGTAGACCCTATTTAATGCTTTCCATATATTTTCTATTTATCGAAGAATATCCCTTAATATCTTTCTTAGATGAGTCGGAAGTCAAATTATTTTAATGCAGTTTTGTTTCAAAGATCAAGTGAATTCTAAAAACACCTTTATAATTGAAATGGGGCAATTTTTGACGAAGATATGGCCATTTATTTCAAGGTTGACCCTATTTAATGCTTTCCCTATATTTTCTATTTATCGAAGAATATCCCTTAATATCTTTCTTAGATGAGTCGGAAGTCAAATTGTTTTAATGCAGTTTTGTTCCAAAGATCAAGTGAATTCTAGAAACACCTTTATAATTGAAGTGGGGCAATTTTTGACGAAGATATGGCTATTTATTTCAAGGTAGACCCTATTTAATGCTTTCCATATATTTTCTATTTATCGAAGAATATCCCTTAATATCTTTTTTAGATGAGTCGGAAGTCAAATTATTTTAATGCAGTTTTGTTCCAAAGATCAAGCGAATTCTAAAAACACCTTTATAATTGAAATGGGGCAATTTTTGACGAAGATATGGCCATTTATTTCAAGGTAGACCCTATTTAATGCTTTCCATATATTTTCTATTTATCGAAGAATATCCCTTAATATCTTTCTTAGATGAGTCGAAAGTCAAATTATTTTAATGCATTTTTGTTCCAAAGATCGAGTGAATTCTAAAAACACCTTTAAATTTGAAATGGGGCAATTTTTGACGAAGATATGGCCATTTATTTCAAGGTAGACCCTATTTAATGCTTTCCATATATTTTCTATTTATCAAAGAATATCCCTTAATATCTTTCTTAGATGAGTCGAAAGTCAAATTATTTTAATGCAGTTTTGTTCCAAAGATCAAGCGAATTCTAAAAACACCTTTATAATTGAAATGGGGCAATTTTTGACGAAGATATGGCCATTTATTTCAAGGTAGACCCTATTTAATGCTTTCCATATATTTTCTATTTATCGAAGAATATCCCTTAATATCTTTCTTAGATGACTCGGAAGACAAATTATTTTAATGCAGTTTTATTCCAAAGATCAAGCGAAATCTAAAAACATCTTTATAATTGAAATTGGGCAATTTTAAATGAAGATATGGGCATTTATTTCAAGGTAGACCCTATTTAATGCTTTCCATATATTTTCTATTTATCGAAGAATATCCCTTAATATCTTTCTTAGATGAGTCGGAAGTCAAATTATTTTAATGCAGTTTTGTTCCAAAGATCAAGCGAATTCTAAAAACACCTTTATAATTGAAATTGGGCAATTTTAGATGAAGATATGGCCATTTATTTCAAGGTAGACCCTATTTAATGCTTTCCATATATTTTCTATTCATCGAAGAATATCCCTTAATATCTTTCTTAGATGAGTCGAAAGTCAAATTATTTTAATGCAGTTTTGTTTCAAAGATCAAGCGAATTTTAAAAACACCTTTATAATTGAATTGGGGCAATTTTTGACGAAGATATGGCCATTTATTTCAAGGTAGACCCTATTTAATGCTTTCCATATATTTTCTATTTATCGAAGAATATCCCTTAATATCTTTCTTAGATGAGTCGGAAGTCAAATTATTTTAATGCAGTTTTGTTCCAAAGATCAAGCGAATTTTAAAAACGCCTTTATAATTGAAATGGGCCATTTTTTGACGAAGATATGGCCATTTATTTCAAGGTAGACCCTATTTAATGCTTTCCATATAGTTTCTATTTATCAAAGAATATCCCTTAATATCTTTCTTAGATGAGTCGGAAGTCAAATTATTTTAATGCAGTTTTGTTCCAAAGATCAAGCGAATTCTAAAAACACCTTTATAATTGAAATTGGGCAATTTTAGATGAAGATATGGTCATTTATTTCAAGGTAGACACTATTTAATGCTTTCCATATATTTTCTATTTATCGAAGAATATCCCTTAATATCTTTCTTAGATGAGTCGAAAGTCAAATTATTTTAATGCAGTTTTGTTCCAAAGATCAAGTGAATTCTAAAAACACCTTTATAATTGAAATGGGCCATTTTTTGACGAAGATATGGCCATTTATTTCAAGGTAGACCCTATTTAATGCTTTCCATATAGCTTCTATTTATCAAAGAATATCCCTTAATATCTTTCTTAGATGAGTCGGAAGTCAAATTATTTTAATGCAGTTTTGTTCCAAAGATCAAGCGAATTCTAAAAACACCTTTATAATTGAAATTGGGCAATTTTAGATGAAGATATGGCTATTTATTTCAAGGTAGACCCTATTTAATGCTTTCCATATATTTTCTATTTATCGAAGAATATCCCTTAATATCTTTCTTAGATGAGTCGGAAGTCAAATTATTTTAATGCAGTTTTGTTCCAAAGATCAAGCGAATTTTAAAAACACCTTTATAATTGAAATGGGGCAATTGTTGACGAAGATATGGCCATTTATTTTAAGGTAGACCCTATTTAATGCTTTCCATATATTTTCTATATATCGAAGAATATCCCTTAATATCTTTCTTAGATGAGTCGGAAGTCAAATTATTTTAATGCAGTTTTGTTCCAAAGATCAAGCGAATTTTAAAAACACCTTTATAATTGAAATTGGGCAATTTTAGATGAAGATATGGCCATTTATTTCAAGGTAGACCCTATTTAATGCTTTCCATATATTTTCTATTTATCGAAGAATATCCCTTAATATCTTTCTTAGATGAGTCGAAAGTCAAATTATTTTAATGCATTTTTGTTCCAAAGATCAAGTGAATTCTAAAAACACCTTTAAATTTGAAATGGGGCAATTTTTGACGAAGATATGGCCATTTATTTTAAGGTAGACCCTATTTAATGCTTTCCATATATTTTCTATATATCGAAGAATATCCCTTAATATCTTTCTTAGATGAGTCGGAAGTCAAATTATTTTAATGCAGTTTTGTTCCAAAGATCAAGCGAATTTTAAAAACACCTTTATAATTGAAATTGGGCAATTTTTGACGAAGATATGGCCATTTATTTCAAGGTAGACCCTATTTAATGCTTTCCATATATTTTCTATTTATCAAAGAATATCCCTTAATATCTTTCTTAGATGAGTCGAAAGTCAAATTATTTTAATGCAGTTTTGTTCCAAAGATCAAGCGAATTCTAAAAACACCTTTATAATTGAAATGGGGCAATTTTTGACGAAGATATGGCCATTTATTTCAAGGTAGACCCTATTTAATGCTTTCCATATATTTTCTATTTATCGAAGAATATCCCTTAATATCTTTCTTAGATGACTCGGAAGACAAATTATTTTAATGCAGTTTTATTCCAAAGATCAAGCGAAATCTAAAAACATCTTTATAATTGAAATTGGGCAATTTTAAATGAAGATATGGGCATTTATTTCAAGGTAGACCCTATTTAATGCTTTCCATATATTTTCTATTTATCGAAGAATATCCCTTAATATCTTTCTTAGATGAGTCGGAAGTCAAATTATTTTAATGCAGTTTTGTTCCAAAGATCAAGCGAATTCTAAAAACACCTTTATAATTGAAATTGGGCAATTTTAGATGAAGATATGGCCATTTATTTCAAGGTAGACCCTATTTAATGCTTTCCATATATTTTCTATTCATCGAAGAATATCCCTTAATATCTTTCTTAGATGAGTCGAAAGTCAAAATATTTTAATGCAGTTTTGTTCCAAAGATCAAGCGAATTTTAAAAACACCTTTATAATTGAAATGGGGCAATTGTTGACGAAGATATGGCCATTTATTTTAAGGTAGACCCTATTTAATGCTTTCCATATATTTTCTATTTATCGAAGAATATCCCTTAATATCTTTCTTAGATGAGTCGGAAGTCAAATTATTTTAATGCAGTTTTGTTCCAAAGATCAAGCGAATTTTAAAAACGCCTTTATAATTGAAATGGGCCATTTTTTGACGAAGATATGGCCATTTATTTCAAGGTAGACCCTATTTAATGCTTTCCATATAGTTTCTATTTATCAAAGAATATCCCTTAATATCTTTCTTAGATGAGTCGGAAGTCAAATTATTTTAATGCAGTTTTGTTCCAAAGATCAAGCGAATTCTAAAAACACCTTTATAATTGAAATTGGGCAATTTTAGATGAAGATATGGTCATTTATTTCAAGGTAGACACTATTTAATGCTTTCCATATATTTTCTATTTATCGAAGAATATCCCTTAATATCTTTCTTAGATGAGTCGAAAGTCAAATTATTTTAATGCAGTTTTGTTCCAAAGATCAAGTGAATTCTAAAAACACCTTTATAATTGAAATGGGCCATTTTTTGACGAAGATATGGCCATTTATTTCAAGGTAGACCCTATTTAATGCTTTCCATATAGCTTCTATTTATCAAAGAATATCCCTTAATATCTTTCTTAGATGAGTCGGAAGTCAAATTATTTAAATGCAGTTTTGTTCCAAAGATCAAGCGAATTCTAAAAACACCTTTATAATTGAAATTGGGCAATTTTAGATGAAGATATGGCTATTTATTTCAAGGTAGACCCTATTTAATGCTTTCCATATATTTTCTATTTATCGAAGAATATCCCTTAATATCTTTCTTAGATGAGTCGGAAGTCAAATTATTTTAATGCAGTTTTGTTCCAAAGATCAAGCGAATTTTAAAAACACCTTTATAATTGAAATGGGGCAATTGTTGACGAAGATATGGCCATTTATTTTAAGGTAGACCCTATTTAATGCTTTCCATATATTTTCTAAATATCGAAGAATATCCCTTAATATCTTTCTTAGATGAGTCGGAAGTCAAATTATTTTAATGCAGTTTTGTTCCAAAGATCAAGCGAATTTTAAAAACACCTTTATAATTGAAATTGGGCAATTTTAGATGAAGATATGGCCATTTATTTCAAGGTAGACCCTATTTAATGCTTTCCATATATTTTCTATTTATCGAAGAATATCCCTTAATATCTTTCTTAGATGAGTCGGAAGTCAAATTATTTGAATGCAGTTTTGTTCCAAATATCAAGTGAATTCTAAAAACACCTTTATAATTGAAATGGGGCAATTGTTGACGAAGATATGGCCATTTATTTTAAGGTAGACCCTATTTAATGCTTTCCATATATTTTCTATTTATCGAAGAATATCCCTTAATATCTTTCTTAGATGAGTCGGAAGTCAAATTATTTTAATGCAGTTTTGTTTCAAAGATCAAGTGAATTCTAAAAACACCTTTATAATTGAAATGGGGCAATTTTTGACGAAGATATGGCCATTTATTTCAAGGTTGACCCTATTTAATGCTTTCCATATATTTTCTATTTATCGAAGAATATCCCTTAATATCTTTCTTAGATGAGTCGGAAGTCAAATTATTTTAATGCAGTTTTGTTCCAAAGATCAAGTGAATTCTAGAAACACCTTTATAATTGAAGTGGGGCAATTTTTGACGAAGATATGGCCATTTATTTCAAGGTAGACCCTATTTAATGCTTTCCATATATTTTCTATTTATCGAAGAATATCCCTTAATATCTTTCTTAGATGACTCGGAAGACAAATTATTTTAATGCAGTTTTATTCCAAAGATCAAGCGAAATCTAAAAACATCTTTATAATTGAAATTGGGCAATTTTAAATGAAGATATGGGCATTTATTTCAAGGTAGACCCTATTTAATGCTTTCCATATATTTTCTATTTATCGAAGAATATCCCTTAATATCTTTCTTAGATGAGTCGGAAGTCAAATTATTTTAATGCAGTTTTGTTCCAAAGATCAAGCGAATTCTAAAAACACCTTTATAATTGAAATTGGGCAATTTTAGATGAAGATATGGCCATTTATTTCAAGGTAGACCCTATTTAATGCTTTCCATATATTTTCTATTCATCGAAGAATATCCCTTAATATCTTTCTTAGATGAGTCGAAAGTCAAATTATTTTAATGCAGTTTTGTTCCAAAGATCAAGCGAATTTTAAAAACACCTTTATAATTGAAATGGGGCAATTGTTGACGAAGATATGGCCATTTATTTTAAGGTAGACCCTATTTAATGCTTTCCATATATTTTCTATTTATCGAAGAATATCCCTTAATATCTTTCTTAGATGAGTCGGAAGTCAAATTATTTTAATGCAGTTTTGTTCCAAAGATCAAGCGAATTTTAAAAACGCCTTTATAATTGAAATGGTCCATTTTTTGACGAAGATATGGCCATTTATTTCAAGGTAGACCCTATTTAATGCTTTCCATATAGTTTCTATTTATCAAAGAATATCCCTTAATATCTTTCTTAGATGAGTCGGAAGTCAAATTATTTTAATGCAGTTTTGTTCCAAAGATCAAGCGAATTCTAAAAACACCTTTATAATTGAAATTGGGCAATTTTAGATGAAGATATGGTCATTTATTTCAAGGTAGACACTATTTAATGCTTTCCATATATTTTCTATTTATCGAAGAATATCCCTTAATATCTTTCTTAGATGAGTCGAAAGTCAAATTATTTTAATGCAGTTTTGTTCCAAAGATCAAGTGAATTCTAAAAACACCTTTATAATTGAAATGGGCCATTTTTTGACGAAGATATGGCCATTTATTTCAAGGTAGACCCTATTTAATGCTTTCCATATAGCTTCTATTTATCAAAGAATATCCCTTAATATCTTTCTTAGATGAGTCGGAAGTCAAATTATTTTAATGCAGTTTTGTTCCAAAGATCAAGCGAATTCTAAAAACACCTTTATAATTGAAATTGGGCAATTTTAGATGAAGATATGGCTATTTATTTCAAGGTAGACCCTATTTAATGCTTTCCATATATTTTCTATTTATCGAAGAATATCCCTTAATATCTTTCTTAGATGAGTCGGAAGTCAAATTATTTTAATGCAGTTTTGTTCCAAAGATCGAGTGAATTCTAAAAACACCTTTATAATTGAAATGGAGCAATTTTTGACGAAGATATGGCCATTTATTTCAAGGTAGACCCTATTTAATGCTTTCCATATATCTTCTATATATCGAAGAATATCCCTTAATATCTTTTTTAGATGAGTCGGAAGTCAAATTATTTTAATGCAGTTTTGTTCCAAAGATCAAGCGAATTCTAAAAACACCTTTATAATTGAAATTGGGCAATTTTAGATGAAGATATGGCCATTTATTTCAAGGTAGACCCTATTTAATGCTTTCCATATATTTTCTATTTATCAAAGAATATCCCTTAATATCTTTCTTAGATGAGTCGGAAGTCAAATTATTTTAATGCAGTTTTGTTTCAAAGATCGAGTGAATTCTAAAAACATCTTTATAATTGAAATGGGGCAATTGTTGACGAAGAAATGGCCATTTATTTCAATGTAGACCCTATTTAATGCTTTCCATATATTTTCTATTTATCGAAGAATATCCCTTAATATCTTTCTTAGATGAGTCGGAAGTCAAATTATTTTAATGCAGTTTTGTTTCGAAGATCAAGTGAATTCTAAAAACACCTTTATAATTGAAATGGGGCAATTTTTGACGAAGATATGGCCATTTATTTCAAGGTTGACCCTATTTAATGCTTTCCATATATTTTCTATTTATCGAAGAATATCCCTTAATATCTTTCTTAGATGAGTCGGAAGTCAAATTATTTTAATGCAGTTTTGTTCCAAAGATCAAGTGAATTCTAGAAACACCTTTATAATTGAAGTGGGGCAATTTTTGACGAAGATATGGCCATTTATTTCAAGGTAGACCCTATTTAATGCTTTCCATATATTTTCTATTTATCGAAGAATATCCCTTAATATCTTTTTTAGATGAGTCGGAAGTCAAATTATTTTAATGCAGTTTTGTTCCAAAGATCAAGCGAATTCTAAAAACACCTTTATAATTGAAATGGGGCAATTTTTGACGAAGATATGGCCATTTATTTCAAGGTAGACCCTATTTAATGCTTTCCATATATTTTCTATTTATCGAAGAATATCCCTTAATATCTTTCTTAGATGAGTCGGAAGTCAAATTATTTTAATGCATTTTTGTTCCAAAGATCGAGTGAATTCTAAAAACACCTTTATAATTGAAATGGGGCAATTTTTGACGAAGATATGGCCATTTATTTCAAGGTAGACCCTATTTAATGCTTTCCATATATTTTCTATTTATCGAAGAATATCCCTTAATATCTTTCTTAGATGAGTCGGAAGTCAAATTATTTTAATGCAGTTTTGTTTCAAAGATCAAGTGAATTCTAAAAACACCTTTATAATTGAAATGGGGCAATTTTTGACGAAGATATGGCCATTTATTTCAAGGTTGACCCTATTTAATGCTTTCCATATATTTTCTATTTATCGAAGAATATCCCTTAATATCTTTCTTAGATGAGTCGGAAGTCAAATTATTTTAATGCAGTTTTGTTCCAAAGATCAAGTGAATTCTAGAAACACCTTTATAATTGAAGTGGGGCAATTTTTGACGAAGATATGGCCATTTATTTCAAGGTAGACCCTATTTAATGCTTTCCATATATTTTCTATTTATCGAAGAATATCCCTTAATATCTTTTTTAGATGAGTCGGAAGTCAAATTATTTTAATGCAGTTTTGTTCCAAAGATCAAGCGAATTCTAAAAACACCTTTATAATTGAAATGGGGCAATTTTTGACGAAGATATGGCCATTTATTTCAAGGTAGACCCTATTTAATGCTTTCCATATATTTTCTATTTATCGAAGAATATCCCTTAATATCTTTCTTAGATGAGTCGAAAGTCAAATTATTTTAATGCATTTTTGTTCCAAAGATCGAGTGAATTCTAAAAACACCTTTATAATTGAAATGGGGCAATTTTTGACGAAGATATGGCCATTTATTTCAAGGTAGACCCTATTTAATGCTTTCCATATATTTTCTATTTATCAAAGAATATCCCTTAATATCTTTCTTAGATGAGTCGAAAGTCAAATTATTTTAATGCAGTTTTGTTCCAAAGATCAAGCGAATTCTAAAAACACCTTTATAATTGAAATGGGGCAATTTTTGACGAAGATATGGCCATTTATTTCAAGGTAGACCCTATTTAATGCTTTCCATATATTTTCTATTTATCGAAGAATATCCCTTAATATCTTTCTTAGATGACTCGGAAGACAAATTATTTTAATGCAGTTTTATTCCAAAGATCAAGCGAAATCTAAAAACATCTTTATAAATGAAATTGGGCAATTTTAAATGAAGATATGGGCATTTATTTCAAGGTAGACCCTATTTAATGCTTTCCATATATTTTCTATTTATCGAAGAATATCCCTTAATATCTTTCTTAGATGAGTCGGAAGTCAAATTATTTTAATGCAGTTTTGTTCCAAAGATCAAGCGAATTCTAAAAACACCTTTATATTTGAAATTGGGCAATTTTAGATGAAGATATGGCCATTTATTTCAAGGTAGACCCTATTTAATGCTTTCCATATATTTTCTATTCATCGAAGAATATCCCTTAATATCTTTCTTAGATGAGTCGGAAGTCAAATTATTTTAATGCAATTTTGTTCCAAAGATCAAGTGAATTCTTAAAACACCTTTATAATTGAAATGGGGCAATTTTTGACGAAGATATGGCCATTTATTTCAAGGTAGACCCTATTTAATGCTTTCCATATATTTTCAATTTATCGAAGAATATCCCTTAATATCTTTCTTAGATGAGTCGGAAGTCAAATTATTTTAATGCAGTTTTGTTCCAAAGATCAAGTGAATTCTAAAAACACCTTTATAATTGAAATGGGGCAATTTTTGACGAAGATATGGCCATTTATTTCAAGGTTGACCCTATTTAATGCTTTCCATATATTTTCTATTTATCGAAGAATATCCCTTAATATCTTTCTTAGATGAGTCGGAAGTCAAATTATTTTAATGCAGTTTTGTTCCAAAGATTGAGTGAATTCTAGAAACACCTTTATAATTGAAGTGGGGCAATTTTTGACGAAGATATGGCCATTTATTTCAAGGTAGACCCTATTTAATGCTTTCCATATATTTTCTATTCATCGAAGAATATCCCTTAATATCTTTTTTAGATGAGTCGGAAGTCAAATTATTTTAATGCAGTTTTGTTCCAAAGATTGAGTAAATTCTAGAAACACCTTTTTAATTGAAGTGGGTCAATTTTTGACGAAGATATGGCCATTTATTTCAAGGTAGACCCTATTTAATGCTTTCCGTATATTTTCTATTTAACGAAGAATATCCCTTAATATCTTTCTTAGATGAGTCGGAAGTCAAATTATTTTAATGCAGTTTTGTTCCAAAGATCAAGTGAATTCTAAAAACACCTTTATAATTGAAATGGGGCAATTTTTGACGAAGATATGGCCATTTATTTCAAGGTAGACCCTATTAAATACTTTCCATATATTTTCTATTTATCAAAGAATATCCCTTAATATCTTTCTTAGATGAGTCGGAAGTCAAATTATTTTAATGCAGTTTTGTTCCAAAGATCAAGTGAATTCTCAAAACACCTTCGTAAGTAAAATGGGGCAATTTTTGACGAAGATATGGCCATTTATTTCAAGGTAGACCCTATTTAATGCTTTCCATATATTTTCTATTTATCGAAGAATATCCCTTAATATCTTTCTTAGATGAAACGGAAGTCAAATTATTTTAATGCAGTTTTGTTTTAAAGATCAAGCGAATTCTAAAAACACCTTTATAATTGAAATTGGGCAATTTTAGATGAAGATATGGCCATTTATTTCAAGGTAGACCCTATTTAATGCTTTCCATATATTTTCTATTTATCGAAGAATATCCCTTAATATCTTTCTTAGATGTGTCGGAAGTCAAATTATTTTAATGCAGTTTTGTTCCAAAGATCGAGTGAATTCTAAAAACACCTTTATAATTGAAATGGGGCAATTTTTGACGAAGATATGGCCATTTATTTCAAGGTAGACCCTATTAAATGCTTTCCATATATTTTCTATTTATCAAAGAATATCCCTTAATATCTTTCTTAGATGAGTCGGAAGTCAAATTATTTTAATGCAGTTTTGTTCCAAAGATCAAGTGAATTCTCAAAACACCTTCGTAAGTAAAATGGGGCAATTTTTGACGAAGATATGGCCATTTATTTCAAGGTAGACCCTATTTAATGCTTTCCATATATTTTCTATTTATCGAAGAATATCCCTTAATATCTTTCTTAGATGAAACGGAAGTCAAATTATTTTAATGCAGTTTTGTTTTAAAGATCAAGCGAATTCTAAAAACACCTTTATAATTGAAATGGGGCAATTTTTGACGAAGATATGGCCATTTATTTCAAGGTAGACACTATTTAATGCTTTCCATATATTTTCTATTTATCGAAGAATATCCCTTAATATCTTTCTTAGATGTGTCGGAAGTCAAATTATTTTAATGCAGTTTTGTTCCAAAGATCGAGTGAATTCTAAAAACACCTTTATAATTGAAATGGGGCAATTTTTGACGAAGATATGGCCATTTATTTCAAGGTAGACCATATTTAATGCTTTTCATATATTTTCTATTTATCAAAGAATATCCCTTAATATCTTTCTTAGATGAGTCGGAAGTCAAATTATTTTAATGCAGTTTTGTTCCAAAGATCAAGTGAATTCTAAAAACACCTTTATAATTGAAATGGGGCAATTTTTGACGAAGATATGGCCATTTATTTCAAGGTAGACCGTATTTAATGCTTTCCATATATTTTCTATTTATCGAAGAATATCCCTTAATATCTTTCTTAGATGAGTCGGAAGTCAAATTATTTTAATGCAGTTTTGTTCCAAAGATTGGGTGAATTCTAAAAAACAAATTTTTGACGAAGATATGGCCATTTATTTCAAGGTAGACCCTATTTAATGCTTTCCATATATTTTCTATTTATCGAAGAATATCCCTTAATATCTTTCTTAGATGAGTCGAAAGTCAAATTATTTTAAAGCATTTTTGTTCCAAAGATCGAGTGAATTCTAAAAACACCTTTATAATTGAAATGGGGCAATTTTTGACGAAGATATGGCCATTTATTTCAAGGTTGACCCTATTTAATGCTTTCCATATATTGTCTATTTATCGAAGAATATCCCTTAATATCTTTCTTAGATGAGTCGGAAGTCAAATTATTTTAATGCAGTTTTGTTTCAAAGATCGAGTGAATTTTAAAAACACCTTTATAATTGAAATGGGGCAATTTTTGACGAAGATATGGCTATTTATTTCAAGGTAGACCCTATTTAATGCTTTCCATATATTTTCTATTTATCGAAGAATACCCCTTAATATCTTTTTTAGATGAGTCGGAAGTCAAATTATTTTAATGCAGTTTTATTTCAAAGATTAAGCGAATTCTAAAAACACCTTTATAATTGAAGTGGGGCAATTTTTGACGAAGATATGGCCATTTATTTCAAGGTAGACCCTATTTAATGCTTTCCATATATTTTCTATTTATCGAAGAATATCCCTTAATATCTTTCTTAGATGAGTCGAAAGTCAAATTATTTTAATGGAGTTTTGTTCCAAAGATCGAGTGAATTCTAAAAACACCTTTATAATTGAAATGGGGCAATTTTTGACGAAGATATGGCCATTTATTTCAAGGTAGACCCTATTTAATGCTTTCCATATATTTTCTATTTATCAAAGAATATCCCTTAATATCTTTCTTAGATGAGTCGGAAGTCAAATTATTTTAATGCAGTTTTGTTCCAAAGATCAAGTGAATTCTAAAAACACCTTTATAATTGAAATGGGGCAATTTTTGACGAAGATATGGCCATTTATTTCAAGGTAGACCCTATTTAATGCTTTCCATATATTTTCTATTTATCGAAGAATATCCCTTAATATCTTTCTTAGATGAGTCGGAAGTCAAATTATTTTAATGCAGTTTTGTTCCAAAGATCGAGTGAATTCTAAAAACACCTTTATAATTGAAATGGGGCAGTTTTTGACGAAGATATGGCCATTTATTTCAAGGTAGAGCCTATTTAATGCTTTCCATTTATTTTCTATTTATCGAAGAATATCCCTTAATATCTTTCTTAGATGAGTCGAAAGTCAAATTATTTTAATGCAGTTTTGTTTCAAAGATTGAGTGAATTCTAAAAACACCTTTATAATTGAAATGGGGCAATTTTTGACGAAGATATGGCCATTTATTTCAAGGTAGACCCTATTTAATGCTTTCCATATATTTTCTATTTATCGAAGAATATCCCTTAATATCTTTCTTAGATGAGTCGGAAGTCAAATTATTTTAATGCAGTTTTGTTCCAAAGATTGGGTGAATTCTAAAAACACCTTTATAATTGAAATTGGGCAATTTTTGACGAAGATATGGCCATTTATTTCAAGGTAGACCCTATTTAATGCTTTCCATATATTTTCTATTTATCGAAGAATATCCCTTAATATCTTTCTTAGATGAGTCGAAAGTCAAATTATTTTAAAGCATTTTTGTTCCAAAGATCGAGTGAATTCTAAAAACACCTTTATAATTGAAATGGGGCAATTTTTGACGAAGATATGGCCATTTATTTCAAGGTTGACCCTATTTAATGCTTTCCATATATTGTCTATTTATCGAAGAATATCCCTTAATATCTTTCTTAGATGAGTCGGAAGTCAAATTATTTTAATGCAGTTTTGTTTCAAAGATCGAGTGAATTTTAAAAACACCTTTATAATTGAAATGGGGCAATTTTTGACGAAGATATGGCTATTTATTTCAAGGTAGACCCTATTTAATGCTTTCCATATATTTTCTATTTATCGAAGAATACCCCTTAATATCTTTTTTAGATGAGTCGGAAGTCAAATTATTTTAATGCAGTTTTATTTCAAAGATTAAGCGAATTCTAAAAACACCTTTATAATTGAAGTGGGGCAATTTTTGACGAAGATATGGCCATTTATTTCAAGGTAGACCCTATTTAATACTTTCCATATATTTTCTATTTATCGAAGAATATCCCTTAATATCTTTCTTAGATGAGTCGAAAGTCAAATTATTTTAATGGAGTTTTGTTCCAAAGATCGAGTGAATTCTAAAAACACCTTTATAATTGAAATGGGGCAATTTTTGACGAAGATATGGCCATTTATTTCAAGGTAGACCCTATTTAATGCTTTCCATATATTTTCTATTTATCAAAGAATATCCCTTAATATCTTTCTTAGATGAGTCGGAAGTCAAATTATTTTAATGCAGTTTTGTTCCAAAGATCAAGTGAATTCTAAAAACACCTTTATAATTGAAATGGGGCAATTTTTGACGAAGATATGGCCATTTATTTCAAGGTAGACCCTATTTAATGCTTTCCATATATTTTCTATTTATCGAAGAATATCCCTTAATATCTTTCTTAGATGAGTCGGAAGTCAAATTATTTTAATGCAGTTTTGTTCCAAAGATTGAGTGAATTCTAAAAACACCTTTATAATTGAAATGGGGCAATTTGAGACAAGATATGGGCCATTTATTTCAAGGTTGATCCTATTTAATGTTTGCCTTTTATTTTCTATTTATCGAAGAATATCCCTTAATATCTTTCTTAGATGAGTCGGAAGTCAAATTATTTTAATGCAGTTTTGTTCCAAAGATCATGCGAATTCTAAAAACACCTTTATAATTGAAATGGGGCAATTTTTGACGAAGATATGGCCATTTATTTCAAGGTAGACCCTATTTAATGCTTTCCATATATTTTCTATTTATCAAATATCCCTTAATATCTTTCTTAGATGAGTCGGAAGTCAAATTATTTTAATGCAGTTTTCTTCCAAAGATCGAGTGAATTCTAAAAACACATTTATAATTGAAATGGGGCAATTTTTGACGAAGATATGGCCATTTATTTCAAGGTAGACCCTATTTAATGCTTTCCATATATTTTCTATTTATCAAAGAATATCCCTTAATATCTTTTTAGATGGGTCGGAAGTCAAATTATTTTAATGCAGTTTTGTTTCAAAGATTAAGCGAATTCTAAAAACACCTTTATAATTGAAGTGGGGCAATTTTTGACGAAGATATGGCCATTTATTTCAAGGTAGACCCTATTTAATGCTTTCCATATATTTTCTATTTATCGAAGAATATCCCTTAATATCTTTCTTAGATGAGTCGGAAGTCAAATTATTTTAATGCAGTTTTGTTCCAAAGATTGGGTGAATTCTAAAAACACCTTTATAATTGAAATTGGGCAATTTTTGACGAAGATATGGCCATTTATTTCAAGGTAGACCCTATTTAATGCTTTCCATATAGTTTCTATTTATCGAAGAATATCCCTCAATATCTTTCTTAGATGAGTCGGAAGTCAAATTATTTTAATGCAGTTTTGTTCCAAAGATCAAGTGAATTCTAAAAGCATCTTTATAATTGAAATGGGGCAATTTTTGACGAAGATATGGCCATTTATTTCAAGGTTGACCCTATTTAATGCTTTCCATATATTTTCTATTTATCGAAGAATATCCCTTAATATCTTTCTTAGATAAGTCGGAAGTCAAATTATTTTAATGCAGTTTTGTTCCAAAGATTGAGTGAATTCTAAAAACACCTTTATAATTGAAGTGGGGTAATTTTTGACGAAGATATGGCCATTTATTTCAAGGTAGACCCTATTTAATGCTTTCCATATATTTTCTATTTATCGAATATCCCTTAATATCTTTCTTAGATGAGTCGGAAGTCAAATTATATTAATGCAGTTTTGTTCCAAAGATCAAGTGAATTCTAAAAACACCTTTATAATTGAAATGGGGCAATTTTTGACGAAGATATGGCCATTTATTTCAAGGTAGACCCTATTTAATGCTTTCCATATATTTTCTATTTATCGAAGAATATCCCTTAATATCTTTCTTAGATGAGTCGGAAGTCAAATTATTTTAATGCAGTTTTGTTTCAAAGATCGAGCGAATTCTAAAAACACCTTTATAATTGAAATGGGGCAATTTTTGACGAAGATATGGCTATTTATTTCAAGGTAGACCCTATTTAATGCTTTCCATATATTTTCCATTTATCGAAGAATATCCCTTAATATCTTTTTTTGATGAGTCGGAAGTCAAATTATTTTAATGCAGTTTTGTTCCAAAGATCGATTGAATTCTAAAAACACATTTAGAATTGAAGTGGGGCAATTTTTGACGAAGATATGGCCATTTATTTCAAGGTTGACCCTATTTAATGCTTTCCATATATTTTCTATTTATCGAATATCCCTTAATATCTTTCTTAGATGAGTCGGAAGTCAAATTATTTTAATGCAGTTTTGTTCCAAAGATCAAGCGAATTTTAAAAACACCTTTATAATTGAAATTGGGAAAATTTAGATGAAGATATGGCCATTTATTTCAAGGTAGACCATATTTAATGCTTTCCATATATTTTCTATTTATCGAAGAATATCCCTTAATATCTTTCTTAGATGAGTCGGAAGTCAAATTATTTTAATGCAGTTTTGTTCCAAAGATTGGGTGAATTCTAAAAACACCTTTATAATTGAAATTGGGCAATTTTAGATGAAGATATGGCCATTTATTTCAAGGTAGACCATATTTAATGCTTTCCATATATTTTCTATTTATCGAAGAATATCCCTTAATATCTATTTTAGATGAGTCGGAAGTCAAATTATTTTAATGCAGTTTTGTTTCAAAGATCAAGCGAATTCTAAAAACACCTTTATAATTGAAGTGGGGCAATTTTTGACGAAGATATGGCCATTTATTTTAAGGTAGACCCTATTTAATGCTTTCCATATATTTTCTATTTATCGAATATCCCTTAATATCTTTCTTAGATGAGTCGGAAGTCAAATTATTTTAATGCAGTTTTCTTCCAAAGATCAAGTGAATTCTAAAAACACCTTTATAATTGAAGTTGGGCAATTTTTGACGAAGATATGGCTATTTATTTCAAGGTAGACCCAATTTAATGCTTTCCATATATTTTCTATTTATCGAAGAATATCCCTTAATATCTTTTTAGATGAGTCGGAAGTCAAATTATTTTAATGCACTTTTGTTCCAAAGATCAAGCGAATTCTAAAAACACCTTTATAATTGAAATGGGGCAATTTTTGACGAAGATATGGCCATTTATTTCAAGGTAGACCCTATTTAATGCTTTCCATATATTTTCTATTTATCGAAGAATATCCCTTAATATCTTTCTTAGATGAGTCGGAAGTCAAATTATTTTAATGCAGTTTTGTTCCAAAGATCAAGCGAATTTTAAAAACACCTTTATAATTGAAATTGGGCAATTTTAGATGAAGATATGGCCATTTATTTCAAGGTAGACCATATTTAATGCTTTCCATATATTTTCTATTTATCGAAGAATATCCCTTAATATCTTTCTTAGATGAGTCGGAAGTCAAATTATTTTAATGCAGTTTTGTTTCAAAGATCAAGCGAATTCTAAAAACACCTTTATAATTGAAATTGGGCAATTTAAGATGAAGATATGGCCATTTATTTCAAGGTAGACCCTATTTAATGCTTTCCATATATTTTCTATTTATCGAAGAATATCCCTTAATATCTTTCTTAGATGAATCGGAAGTCAAATTATTTTAATGCAGTTTTGTTCCAAAGATTGAGTGAATTCTAAAAACACCTTTATAATTGAAGTGGGGCAATTTTTGACGAAGATATGGCTATTTATTTCAAGGTAGACCCTATTTAATGCTTTCCATATATTTTCTATTTATCGAAGAATATCCCTTAATATCTTTCTTAGATGAGTCGGAAGTCAAACTATTTTAATGCAGTTTTGTTTCAAAGATTAAGTGAATTCTAAAAACACCTTTATAATTGAAGTGGGGTAATTTTTGACGAAGATATGGCCATTTATTTCAAGGTAGACCCTATTTAATGCTTTCCATATATTTTCTATTTATCGAATATCGCTTAATATCTTTCTTAGATGAGTCGGAAGTCAAATTATTTTAATGCAGTTTTGTTCCAAAGATCAAGTGAATTCTAAAAACACCTTTATAATTGAAATGGGGCAATTTTTGACGAAGATATGGCCATTTATTTCAAGGTAGACCCTATTTAATGCTTTCCATATATTTTCTATTTATCGAAGAATATCCCTTAATATCTTTTTTAGATGAGTCGGAAGTCAAATTATTTTAATGCAGTTTTTGTTTCAAAGATCGAGCCAATTCTAAAAACACCTTTATAATTGGAAATGGGGCAATTTTTGACGAAGATATGGCCATTTTATTTTCAAGGTTGACCCTATTTAATGTTTTTCCATATATTTTCTATTTATCGAAGAATATCCCTTAATATCTTTTTTGATGAGTCGGAAGTCAAATTATTTTAATGCAGTTTTGTTCCAAAGATCGATTGAATTCTAAAAAAACCTTTAGAATTGAAGTGGGGCAATTTTTGACGAAGATATGGCCATTTATTTCAAGGTAGACCCTATTTAATGCTTTCCATATATTTTCTATTTATCGAATATCCCTTAATATCTTTCTTAGATGAGTCGGAAGTCAAATTATTTTAATGCAGTTTTCTTCCAAAGATCAAGTGAATTCTAAAAACACCTTTATAATTGAAGTTGGGCAATTTTTGACGAAGATATGGCTATTTATTTCAAGGTAGACCCAATTTAATGCTTTCCATATATTTTCTATTTATCGAAGAATATCCCTTAATATCTTTTTAGATGAGTCGGAAGTCAAATTATTTTAATGCACTTTTGTTCCAAAGATCAAGCGAATTCTAAAAACACCTTTATAATTGAAATGGGGCAATTTTTGACGAAGATATGGCCATTTATTTCAAGGTAGACCCTATTTAATGCTTTCCATATATTTTCTATTTATCGAAGAATATCCCTTAATATCTTTCTTAGATGAGTCGGAAGTCAAATTATTTTAATGCAGTTTTGTTCCAAAGATCAAGCGAATTTTAAAAACACCTTTATAATTGAAATTGGGCAATTTTAGATGAAGATATGGCCATTTATTTCAAGGTAGACCATATTTAATGCTTTCCATATATTTTCTATTTATCGAAGAATATCCCTTAATATCTTTCTTAGATGAGTCGGAAGTCAAATTATTTTAATGCAGTTTTGTTTCAAAGATCAAGCGAATTCTAAAAACACCTTTATAATTGAAATTGGGCAATTTAAGATGAAGATATGGCCATTTATTTCAAGGTAGACCCTATTTAATGCTTTCCATATATTTTCTATTTATCGAAGAATATCCCTTAATATCTTTCTTAGATGAGTCGGAAGTCAAATTATTTTAATGCAGTTTTGTTCCAAAGATTGGGTGAATTCTAAAAACACCTTTATAATTGAAATGGGGCAATTTTTGACGAAGATATGGCCATTTATTTCAAGGTTGACCCTATTTAATGCTTTCCATATATTTTCTATTTATCGAAGAATATCCCTTAATATCTTTCTTAGATAAGTCGGAAGTCAAATTATTTTAATGCAGTTTTGTTCCAAAGATTGAGTGAATTCTAAAAACACCTTTATAATTGAAATGGGGCAATTTTTGACGAAGATATGGCCATTTATTTCAAGGTAGACCCTATTTAATGCTTTCCATATATTTTCTATTTATCGAAGAATATCCCTTAATATCTTTCTTAGATGAGTCGGAAGTCAAATTATTTTAATGCAGTTTTGTTCCAAAGATCAAGTGAATTCTAAAAACACCTTTATAATTGAAATTGGGCAATTTTAGATGAAGATATGGCCGTTTATTTCAAGGTAGACCATATTTAATGCTTTCCATATATTTTCTATTTATCGAAGAATATCCCTTAATATCTTTTTTAGATGAGTCGGAAGTCAAATTATTTTAATGCAGTTTTGTTCCAAAGATCAAGCGAATTTTAAAAACACCTTTATAATTGAAATTGGGCAATTTTAGATGAAGATATGGCCGTTTATTTCAAGGTAGACCATATTTAATGCTTTCCATATATTTTCTATTTATCGAAGAATATCCCTTAATATCTTTCTTAGATGACTCGGAAGACAAATTATTTTAATGCAGTTTTATTCCAAAGATCAAGCGAAATCTAAAAACATCTTTATAATTGAAATTGGGCAATTTTAAATGAAGATATGGGCATTTATTTCAAGGTAGACCCTATTTAATGCTTTCCATATATTTTCTATTTATTGAAGAATATCCCTTAATATCTTTCTTAGATGAGTCGGAAGTCAAATTATTTTAATGCAGTTTTGTTCCAAAGATCAAGCGAATTCTAAAAACACCTTTATATTTGAAATTGGGCAATTTTAGATGAAGATATGGCCATTTATTTCAAGGTAGACCCTATTTAATGCTTTCCATATATTTTCTATTCATCGAAGAATATCCCTTAATATCTTTCTTAGATGAGTCGGAAGTCAAATTATTTTAATGCAGTTTTGTTCCAAAGATCAAGTGAATTCTAAAAACACCTTTATAATTGAAATGGGGCAATTTTTGACGAAGATATGGCCATTTATTTCAAGGTAGACCCTATTTAATGCTTTCCATATATTTTCAATTTATCGAAGAATATCCCTTAATATCTTTCTTAGATGAGTCGGAAGTCAAATTATTTTAATGCAGTTTTGTTCCAAAGATCAAGTGAATTCCCAAAACACCTTTATAATTGAAATGGGGCAATTTTTGACGAAGATATGGCCATTTATTTCAAGGTTGACCCTATTTAATGCTTTCCATATATTTTCTATTTATCGAAGAATATCCCTTAATATCTTTCTTAGATGAGTCGGAAGTCAAATTATATTAATGCAGTTTTGTTCCAAAGATCAAGCGAATTCTAGAAGCACCTTTATAATTGAAGTGGGGCAATTTTTGACGAAGATATGGCTATTTATTTCAAGGTAGACCCTATTTAATGCTTTCCATATATTTTCTATTTATCGAAGAATATCCCTTAATATCTTTTTTAGATGAGTCGGAAGTCAAATTATTTTAATGCAGTTTTGTTCCACAGATCAAGCGAATTCTAAAAACACCTTTATAATTGAAGTGGGTCAATTTTTGACGAAGATATGGCCATTTATTTCAAGGTAGACCCTATTTAATGCTTTCCGTATATTTTCTATTTAACGAAGAATATCCCTTAATATCTTTCTTAGATGAGTCGAAAGTCAAATTATTTTAATGCAGTTTTGTTCCAAAGATCGAGTGAATTCTAAAAACACCTTTATAATTGAAATGGGGCAATTTTTGACGAAGATATGGCCATTTATTTCAAGGTTGACCCTATTTAATGCTTTCCATATATTTTCTATTTATCGAAGAATATCCCTTAATATCTTTCTTAGATGAGTCGGAAGTCAAATTATATTAATGCAGTTTTGTTCCAAAGATCAAGCGAATTCTAGAAGCACCTTTATAATTGAAGTGGGGCAATTTTTGACGAAGATATGGCTATTTATTTCAAGGTAGACCCTATTTAATGCTTTCCATATATTTTCTATTTATCGAAGAATATCCCTTAATATCTTTTTTAGATGAGTCGGAAGTCAAATTATTTTAATGCAGTTTTGTTCCACAGATCAAGCGAATTCTAAAAACACCTTTATAATTGAAGTGGGTCAATTTTTGACGAAGATATGGCCATTTATTTCAAGGTAGACCCTATTTAATGCTTTCCGTATATTTTCTATTTAACGAAGAATATCCCTTAATATCTTTCTTAGATGAGTCGAAAGTCAAATTATTTTAATGCAGTTTTGTTCCAAAGATCAAGTGAATTCAAAAAACACCTTCATAATTGAAATGGGGCAATTTTTGACGAAGATATGGCCATTTATTTCAAGGTAGACCCTATTTAATGCTTTCCACATATTTTCTATTTATCGAAGAATATCCCTTAATATCTTTCTTAGATGAGTCGGAAGTCAAATTATTTTAATGCAGTTTTGTTCCAAAGATCAAGCGAATTCTAAAAACACCTTTATAATTGAAATTGGGCAATTTTAAATGAAGATATGGCCATTTATTTCAAGGTAGACCCTATTTAATGCTTTCCATATATTTTCTATTTATCGAAGAATATCCCTTAATATCTTTCTTAGATGAGTCGGAAGTCAAATTATTTTAATGCAGTTTTGTTCCAAAGATTGAGTAAATTCTAGAAACACCTTTTTAATTGAAGTGGGTCAATTTTTGACGAAGATATGGCCATTTATTTCAAGGTAGACCCTATTTAATGCTTTCCGTATATTTTCTATTTAACGAAGAATATCCCTTAATATCTTTCTTAGATGAGTCGGAAGTCAAATTATTTTAATGCAGTTTTGTTCCAAAGATCAAGTGAATTCTAAAAACACCTTTATAATTGAAATGGGGCAATTTTTGACGAAGATATGGCCATTTATTTCAAGGTAGACCCTATTAAATGCTTTCCATATATTTTCTATTTATCAAAGAATATCCCTTAATATCTTTCTTAGATGAGTCGGAAGTCAAATTATTTTAATGCAGTTTTGTTCCAAAGATCAAGTGAATTCTCAAAACACCTTCGTAAGTAAAATGGGGCAATTTTTGACGAAGATATGGCCATTTATTTCAAGGTAGACCCTATTTAATGCTTTCCATATATTTTCTATTTATCGAAGAATATCCCTTAATATCTTTCTTAGATGAAACGGAAGTCAAATTATTTTAATGCAGTTTTGTTTTAAAGATCAAGCGAATTCTAAAAACACCTTTATAATTGAAATTGGGCAATTTTAGATGAAGATATGGCCATTTATTTCAAGGTAGACCCTATTTAATGCTTTCCATATATTTTCTATTTATCGAAGAATATCCCTTAATATCTTTCTTAGATGTGTCGGAAGTCAAATTATTTTAAAGCAGTTTTGTTTTAAAGATCAAGTGAATTCTAAAAACACCTTTATAATTGAAATGGGGCAATTTTTGACGAAGATATGGCCATTTATTTCAAGGTAGACCATATTTAATGCTTTTCATATATTTTCTATTTATCAAAGAATATCCCTTAATATCTTTCTTAGATGAGTCGGAAGTCAAATTATTTTAATGCAGTTTTGTTCCAAAGATCAAGTGAATTCTAAAAACACCTTTATAATTGAAATGGGGCAATTTTTGACGAAGATATGGCCATTTATTTCAAGGTAGACCCTATTTAATGCTTTCCATATATTTTCTATTTATCGAAGAATATCCCTTAATATCTTTCTTAGATGAGTCGGAAGTCAAATTATTTTAATGCAGTTTTGTTCCAAAGATTGGGTGAATTCTAAAAACACCTTTATAATTGAAATTGGGCAATTTTTGACGAAGATATGGCCATTTATTTCAAGGTAGACCCTATTTAATGCTTTCCATATATTTTCTATTTATCGAAAAATATCCCTTAATATCTTTCTTAGATGAGTCGAAAGTCAAATTATTTTAAAGCATTTTTGTTCCAAAGATCGAGTGAATTCTAAAAACACCTTTATAATTGAAATGGGGCAATTTTTGACGAAGATATGGCCATTTATTTCAAGGTTGACCCTATTTAATGCTTTCCATATATTGTCTATTTATCGAAGAATATCCCTTAATATCTTTCTTAGATGAGTCGGAAGTCAAATTATTTTAATGCAGTTTTGTTTCAAAGATCGAGTGAATTTTAAAAACACCTTTATAATCGAAGTGGGGCAATTTTTGACGAAGATATGGCTATTTATTTCAAGGTAGACCCTATTTAATGCTTTCCATATATTTTCTATTTATCGAAGAATATCCCTTAATATCTTTTTTAGATGAGTCGGAAGTCAAATTATTTTAATGCAGTTTTATTTCAAAGATTAAGCGAATTCTAAAAACACCTTTATAATTGAAGTGGGGTAATTTTTGACGAAGATATGGCCATTTATTTCAAGGTAGACCCTATTTAATGCTTTCCATATATTTTCTATTTATCGAAGAATATCCCTTAATATCTTTCTTAGATGAGTCGAAAGTCAAATTATTTTAATGGAGTTTTGTTCCAAAGATCGAGTGAATTCTAAAAACACCTTTATAATTGAAATGGGGCAATTTTTGACGAAGATATGGCCATTTATTTCAAGGTAGATCCTATTTAATGCTTTCCATATATTTTCTATTTATCGAAGAATATCCCTTAATATCTTTCTTAGATGAGTCGGAAGTCAAATTATTTTAATGCATTTTTGTTCCAAAGATCAAGCGAATTCTAAAAACACCTTTATAATTGAAATGGGGCAATTTTTGACGAAGATATGGCCATTTATTTCAAGGTAGACCCTATTTAATGCTTTCCATATATTTTCTATTTATCGAATATCCCTTAATATCTTTCTTAGATGAGTCGGAAGTCAAATTATTCTAATGCAGTTTTCTTCCAAAGATCAAGTGAATTCTAAAAACACCCTTATAATTGAAATGGGGCAATTTTTGACGAAGATATGGCCATTTATTTCAAGGTAGACCCTATTTAATGCTTTCCATATATTTTCTATTTATCGAAGAATATCCCTTAATATCTTTTTTAGATGAATCGGAAGTCAAATTATTTTAATGCAGTTTTGTTTCAAAGATTAAGCGAATTCTAAAAACACCTTTATAATTGAAGTGGGGCAATTTTTGACGAAGATATGGCCATTTATTTCAAGGTAGACCCTATTTAATGCTTTCCATATATTTTCTATTTATCGAAGAATATCCCTTAATATCTTTCTTAGATGAGTCGGAAGTCAAATTATTTTAATGCAGTTTTGTTCCAAAGATCAAGTGAATTCTAAAAACACCTTTATAATTGAAATGGGGCAATTTTTGACGAAGATATGGCCATTTATTTCAAGGTAGACCCTATTTAATGCCTTCCATATAGTTTCTATTTATCGAAGAATATCCCTCAATATCTTTCTTAGATGAGTCGGAAGTCAAATTATTTTAATGCAGTTTTGTTCCAAAGATCAAGTGAATTCTAAAAGCATCTTTATAATTGAAATGGGGCAACTTTTGACGAAGATATGGCCATTTATTTCAAGGTAGACCCTATTTAATGCTTTCCATATATTTTCTATTTATCGAAGAATATCCCTTAATATCTTTCTTAGATAAGTCGGAAGTCAAATTATTTTAATGCAGTTTTGTTCCAAAGATCAAGTGAATTCTAAAAACACCTTTATAATTGAAGTGGGGTAATTTTTGACGAAGATATGGCCATTTATTTCAAGGTAGACCCTATTTAATGCTTTCCATATATTTTCTATTTATCGAAGAATATCCCTTAATATCTTTCTTAGATGAGTCGGAAGTCAAATTATTTTAATGCAGTTTTGTTTCAAAGATCGAGCGAATTCTAAAAACACCTTTATAATTGAAATGGGGCAATTTTTGACGAAGATATGGCTATTTATTTCAAGGTAGACCCTATTTAATGCTTTCCATATATTTTCCATTTATCGAAGAATATCCCTTAATATCTTTCTTAGATGAGTCGGAAGTCAAATTATTTTAATGCAGTTTTGTTCCAAAGATCGATTGAATTCTAAAAACACCTTTATAATTGAAGTGGGGCAATTTTTGACGAAGATATGGCCATTTATTTCAAGGTTGACCCTATTTAATGCTTTCCATATATTTTCTATTTATCGAATATCCCTTAATATCTTTCTTAGATGAGTCGGAAGTCAAATTATTTTAATGCAGTTTTGTTCCAAAGATCAAGCGAATTTTAAAAACACCTTTATAATTGAAATTGGGAAAATTTAGATGAAGATATGGCCATTTATTTCAAGGTAGACCATATTTAATGCTTTCCATATATTTTCTATTTATCGAAGAATATCCCTTAATATCTTTCTTAGATGAGTCGGAAGTCAAATTATTTTAATGCAGTTTTGTTCCAAAGATCAAGCGAATTTTAAAAACACCTTTATAATTGAAATTGGGCAATTTTAGATGAAGATATGGCCATTTATTTCAAGGTAGACCATATTTAATGCTTTCCATATATTTTCTATTTATCGAAGAATATCCCTTAATATCTTTTTTAGATGAGTCGGAAGTCAAATTATTTTAATGCAGTTTTGTTTCAAAGATCAAGCGAATTCTAAAAACACCTTTATAATTGAAGTGGGGCAATTTTTGACGAAGATATGGCCATTTATTTCAAGGTAGACCCTATTTAATGCTTTCCATATATTTTCTATTTATCGAATATCCCTTAATATCTTTCTTAGATGAGTCGGAAGTCAAATTATTTTAATGCAGTTTTCTTCCAAAGATCAAGTGAATTCTAAAAACACCTTTATAATTGAAGTTGGGCAATTTTTGACGAAGATATGGCTATTTATTTCAAGGTAGACCCAATTTAATGCTTTCCATATATTTTCTATTTATCGAAGAATATCCCTTAATATCTTTTTTAGATGAGTCGGAAGTCAAATTATTTTAATGCACTTTTGTTCCAAAGATCAAGCGAATTCTAAAAACACCTTTATAATTGAAATGGGGCAATTTTTGACGAAGATATGGCCATTTATTTCAAGGTAGACCCTATTTAATGCTTTCCATATATTTTCTATTTATCGAAGAATATCCCTTAATATCTTTCTTAGATGAGTCGGAAGTCAAATTATTTTAATGCAGTTTTGTTCCAAAGATCAAGCGAATTTTAAAAACACCTTTATAATTGAAATTGGGCAATTTTAGATGAAGATATGGCCATTTATTTCAAGGTAGACCATATTTAATGCTTTCCATATATTTTCTATTTATCGAAGAATATCCCTTAATATCTTTCTTAGATGAGTCGGAAGTCAAATTATTTTAATGCAGTTTTGTTTCAAAGATCAAGCGAATTCTAAAAACACCTTTATAATTGAAATTGGGCAATTTAAGATGAAGATATGGCCATTTATTTCAAGGTAGACCCTATTTAATGCTTTCCATATATTTTCTATTTATCGAAGAATATCCCTTAATATCTTTCTTAGATGAGTCGGAAGTCAAATTATTTTAATGCAGTTTTGTTCCAAAGATTGGGTGAATTCTAAAAACACCTTTATAATTGAAGTGGTGCAATTTTTGACGAAGATATGGCTATTTATTTCAAGGTAGACCCTATTTAATGCTTTCCATATATTTTCTATTTATCGAAGAATATCCCTTAATATCTTTCTTAGATAAGTCGGAAGTCAAATTATTTTAATGCAGTTTTGTTCCAAAGATTGAGTGAATTCTAAAAACACCTTTATAATTGAAGTGGGGTAATTTTTGACGAAGATATGGCCATTTATTTCAAGGTAGACCCTATTTAATGCTTTCCATATATTTTCTATTTATCGAATATCCCTTAATATCTTTCTTAGATGAGTCGGAAGTCAAATTATTTTAATGCAGTTTTGTTCCAAAGATCAAGTGAATTCTAAAAACACCTTTATAATTGAAATGGGGCAATTTTTGACGAAGATATGGCCATTTATTTCAAGGTAGACCCTATTTAATGCTTTCCATATATTTTCTATTTATCGAAGAATATCCCTTAATATCTTTCTTAGATGAGTCGGAAGTCAAATTATTTTAATGCAGTTTTGTTCCAAAGATCGAGCGAATTCCAAAAACACCTTTATAATTGAAATGGGGCAATTTTTGACGAAGATATGGCTATTTATTTCAAGGTAGACCCTATTTAATGCTTTCCATATATTTTCCATTTATCGAAGAATATCCCTTAATATCTTTTTTTGATGAGTCGGAAGTCAAATTATTTTAATGCAGTTTTGTTCCAAAGATCGATTGAATTCTAAAAACACCTTTAGAATTGAAGTGGGGCAATTTTTGACGAAGATATGGCCATTTATTTCAAGGTAGACCCTATTTAATGCTTTCCATATATTTTCTATTTATCGAATATCCCTTAATATCTTTCTTAGATGAGTCGGAAGTCAAATTATTTTAATGCAGTTTTGTTCCAAAGATCAAGCGAATTTTAAAAACACCTTTATAATTGAAATTGGGAAAATTTAGATGAAGATATGGCCATTTATTTCAAGGTAGACCATATTTAATGCTTTCCATATATTTTCTATTTATCGAAGAATATCCCTTAATATCTTTCTTAGATGAGTCGGAAGTCAAATTATTTTAATGCAGTTTTGTTCCAAAGATCAAGCGAATTTTAAAAACACCTTTATAATTGAAATTGGGCAATTTTAGATGAAGATATGGCCGTTTATTTCAAGGTAGACCATATTTAATGCTTTCCATATATTTTCTATTTATCGAAGAATATCCCTTAATATCTTTTTTAGATGAGTCGGAAGTCAAATTATTTTAATGCAGTTTTGTTTCAAAGATCAAGCGAATTCTAAAAACACCTTTATAATTGAAGTGGGGCAATTTTTGACGAAGATATGGCCATTTATTTCAAGGTAGACCCTATTTAATGCTTTCCATATATTTTCTATTTATCGAATATCCCTTAATATCTTTCTTAGATGAGTCGGAAGTCAAATTATTTTAATGCAGTTTTCTTCCAAAGATCAAGTGAATTCTAAAAACACCTTTATAATTGAAGTTGGGCAATTTTTGACGAAGATATGGCTATTTATTTCAAGGTAGACCCAATTTAATGCTTTCCATATATTTTCTATTTATCGAAGAATATCCCTTAATATCTTTTTTAGATGAGTCGGAAGTCAAATTATTTTAATGCAGTTTTGTTCCAAAGATCAAGCGAATTCTAAAAACACCTTTATAATTGAAATGGGGCAATTTTTGACGAAGATATGGCCATTTATTTCAAGGTAGACCCTATTTAATGCTTTCCATATATTTTCTATTTATCGAAGAATATCCCTTAATATCTTTCTTAGATGAGTCGGAAGTCAAATTATTTTAATGCAGTTTTGTTCCAAAGATCAAGCGAATTTTAAAAACACCTTTATAATTGAAATTGGGCAATTTTAGATGAAGATATGGCCATTTATTTCAAGGTAGACCATATTTAATGCTTTCCATATATTTTCTACTTATCGAAGAATATCCCTTAATATCTTTTTTAGATGAGTCGGAAGTCAAATTATTTTAATGCAGTTTTGTTTCAAAGATCAAGCGAATTCTAAAAACACCTTTATAATTGAAATTGGGCAATTTAAGATGAAGATATGGCCATTCATTTCAAGGTAGACCCTATTTAATGCTTTCCATATATTTTCTATTTATCGAAGAATATCCCTTAATATCTTTCTTAGATGAGTCGGAAGTCAAATTATTTTAATGCAGTTTTGTTCCAAAGATTGGGTGAATTCTAAAAACACCTTTATAATTGAAGTGGTGCAATTTTTGACGAAGATATGGCTATTTATTTCAAGGTAGACCCTATTTAATGCTTTCCATATATTTTCTATTTATCGAAGAATATCCCTTAATATCTTTTTTAGATGAGTCGGAAGTCAAATTATTTTAATGCAGTTTTGTTTAAAAGATTAAGCGAATTCTAAAAACACCTTTATAATTGAAGTGGGGTAATTTTTGACGAAGATATGGCCATTTATTTCAAGGTAGACCCTATTTAATGCTTTCCATATATTTTCTATTTATCGAATATCCCTTAATATCTTTCTTAGATGAGTCGGAAGTCAAATTATTTTAATGCAGTTTTGTTTCAAAGATCGAGTGAATTCTAAAAACACCTTTATAATTGAAATTGGGCAATTTTTGACGAAGATATGGCCATTTATTTCAAGGTAGACCCTATTTAATGCTTTCCATATATTTTCTATTTATCGAAGAATATCCCTTAATATCTTTCTTAGATGAGTCGGAAGTCAAATTATTTTAATGCAGTTTTGTTTCAAAGATCGAGCGAATTCTAAAAACACCTTTATAATTGAAATGGGGCAATTTTTGACGAAGATATGGCTATTTATTTCAAGGTAGACCCTATTTAATGCTTTCCATATATTTTCTATTTATCGAAGAATATCCCTTAATATCTTTTTTAGATGAGTCGGAAGTCAAATTATTTTAATGCAGTTTTGTTCCAAAGATCAAGTGAATTCTAAAAACACCTTCATAATTGAAATGGGGCAATTTTTGACGAAGATATGGCCATTTATTTCAAGGTAGACCCTATTTAATGCTTTCCATATATTTTCTATTTATCGAAGAATATCCCTTAATATCTTTCTTAGATGAGTAGGAAGTCAAATTATTTTAATGCAGTTTTGTTCCAAAGATCAAGTGAATTCTAAAAACATCTTTATAATTGAAATTGGGCAATTTTAGATGAAGATATGGCCATTTATTTCAAGGTAGACCCTATTTAATGCTTTCCATATATTTTCTATTTATCGAAGAATATCCCTTAATATCTTTCTTAGATGAGTCGGAAGTCAAATTATTTTAATGCAGTTTTGTTTCAAAGATTAAGCGAATTCTAAAAACACCTTTATAATTGAAGTGGTGCAATTTTTGACGAAGATATGGCCATTTATTTCAAGGTAGACCCTATTTAATGCTTTCCATATTTTCTATTTATCGAATATCCCTTAATATCTTTCTTAGATGAGTCGGAAGTCAAATTATTTTAATGCAGTTTTCTTCCAAAGATCAAGTGAATTCTAAAAACACCTTTATAATTGAAGTAGGGCAATTTTTGACGAAGATATGGCTATTTATTTCAAGGTAGACCCAATTTAATGCTTTCCATATATTTTCTATTTATCGAAGAATATCCCTTAATATCTTTTTTAGATGAGTCGGAAGTCAAATTATTTTAATGCAGTTTTGTTTCAAAGATCAAGCGAATTCTAAAAACACCTTTATAATTGAAGTGGGGCAATTTTTGACGAAGATATGGCCATTTATTTCAAGGTAGACCCTATTTAATGCTTTCCATATATTTTCTATTTATCGAATATCCCTTAATATCTTTCTTAGATGAGTCGGAAGTCAAATTATTTTAATGCAGTTTTCTTCCAAAGATCAAGTGAATTCTAAAAACACCTTTATAATTGAAGTTGGGCAATTTTTGACGAAGATATGGCTATTTATTTCAAGGTAGACCCAATTTAATGCTTTCCATATATTTTCTATTTATCGAAGAATATCCCTTAATATCTTTTTTAGATGAGTCGGAAGTCAAATTATTTTAATGCAGTTTTGTTCCAAAGATCAAGCGAATTCTAAAAACACCTTTATAATTGAAATGGGGCAATTTTTGACGAAGATATGGCCATTTATTTCAAGGTAGACCCTATTTAATGCTTTCCATATATTTTCTATTTATCGAAGAATATCCCTTAATATCTTTCTTAGATGAGTCGGAAGTCAAATTATTTTAATGCAGTTTTGTTCCAAAGATCAAGCGAATTTTAAAAACACCTTTATAATTGAAATTGGGCAATTTTAGATGAAGATATGGCCATTTATTTCAAGGTAGACCATATTTAATGCTTTCCATATATTTTCTATTTATCGAAGAATATCCCTTAATATCTTTCTTAGATGAGTCGGAAGTCAAATTATTTTAATGCAGTTTTGTTTCAAAGATCAAGCGAATTCTAAAAACACCTTTATAATTGAAATTGGGCAATTTAAGATGAAGATATGGCCATTTATTTCAAGGTAGACCCTATTTAATGCTTTCCATATATTTTCTATTTATCGAAGAATATCCCTTAATATCTTTCTTAGATGAGTCGGAAGTCAAATTATTTTAATGCAGTTTTGTTCCAAAGATTAGGTGAATTCTAAAAACACCTTTATAATTGAAGTGGTGCAATTTTTGACGAAGATATGGCTATTTATTTCAAGGTAGACCCTATTTAATGCTTTCCATATATTTTCTATTTATCGAAGAATATCCCTTAATATCTTTCTTAGATAAGTCGGAAGTCAAATTATTTTAATGCAGTTTTGTTCCAAAGATTGAGTGAATTCTAAAAACACCTTTATAATTGAAGTGGGGTAATTTTTGACGAAGATATGGCCATTTATTTCAAGGTAGACCCTATTTAATGCTTTCCATATATTTTCTATTTATCGAATATCCCTTAATATCTTTCTTAGATGAGTCGGAAGTCAAATTATTTTAATGCAGTTTTGTTCCAAAGATCAAGTGAATTCTAAAAACACCTTTATAATTGAAATGGGGCAATTTTTGACGAAGATATGGCCATTTATTTCAAGGTAGACCCTATTTAATGCTTTCCATATATTTTCTATTTATCGAAGAATATCCCTTAATATCTTTCTTAGATGAGTCGGAAGTCAAATTATTTTAATGCAGTTTTGTTTCAAAGATCGAGCGAATTCCAAAAACACCTTTATAATTGAAATGGGGCAATTTTTGACGAAGATATGGCTATTTATTTCAAGGTAGACCCTATTTAATGCTTTCCATATATTTTCCATTTATCGAAGAATATCCCTTAATATCTTTTTTTGATGAGTCGGAAGTCAAATTATTTTAATGCAGTTTTGTTCCAAAGATCGATTGAATTCTAAAAACACCTTTAGAATTGAAGTGGGGCAATTTTTGACGAAGATATGGCCATTTATTTCAAGGTAGACCCTATTTAATGCTTTCCATATATTTTCTATTTATCGAATATCCCTTAATATCTTTCTTAGATGAGTCGGAAGTCAAATTATTTTAATGCAGTTTTGTTCCAAAGATTGAGTGAATTCTAAAAACACCTTTATAATTGAAGTGGGGTAATTTTTGACGAAGATATGGCCATTTATTTCAAGGTAGACCCTATTTAATGCTTTCCATATATTTTCTATTTATCGAATATCCCTTAATATCTTTCTTAGATGAGTCGGAAGTCAAATTATTTTAATGCGGTTTTGTTTCAAAGATTAAGCGAATTCTAAAAACACCTTTATAATTGAAGTGGGGCAATTTTTGACGAAGATATGGCCATTTATTTCAAGGTAGACCCTATTTAATGCTTTCCATATATTTTCTATTTATCGAATATCCCTTAATATCTTTCTTAGATGAGTCGGAAGTCAAATTATTTTAATGCAGTTTTGTTCCAAAGATCAAGTGAATTCTAAAAACACCTTTATAATTGAAATGGGGCAATTTTTGACGAAGATATGGCCATTTATTTCAAGGTAGACCCTATTTAATGCTTTCCATATATTTTCTATTTATCGAAGAATATCCCTTAATATCTTTCTTAGATGAGTCGGAAGTCAAATTATTTTAATGCAGTTTTGTTTCAAAGATCGAGCGAATTCCAAAAACACCTTTATAATTGAAATGGGGCAATTTTTGACGAAGATATGGCTATTTATTTCAAGGTAGACCCTATTTAATGCTTTCCATATATTTTCTATTTATCGAAGAATATCCCTTAATATCTTTTTTTGATGAGTCGGAAGTCAAATTATTTTAATGCAGTTTTGTTCCAAAGATCGATTGAATTCTAAAAACACCTTTAGAATTGAAGTGGGGCAATTTTTGACGAAGATATGGCCATTTATTTCAAGGTAGACCCTATTTAATGCTTTCCATATATTTTCTATTTATCGAATATCCCTTAATATCTTTCTTAGATGAGTCGGAAGTCAAATTATTTTAATGCAGTTTTGTTCCAAAGATCAAGCGAATTTTAAAAACACCTTTATAATTGAAATTGGGAAAATTTAGATGAAGATATGGCCATTTATTTCAAGGTAGACCATATTTAATGCTTTCCATATATTTTCTATTTATCGAAGAATATCCCTTAATATCTTTCTTAGATGAGTCGGAAGTCAAATTATTTTAATGCAGTTTTGTTCCAAAGATCAAGCGAATTTTAAAAACACCTTTATAATTGAAATTGGGAAAATTTAGATGAAGATATGGCCATTTATTTCAAGGTAGACCATATTTAATGCTTTCCATATATTTTCTATTTATCGAAGAATATCCCTTAATATCTTTCTTAGATGAGTCGGAAGTCAAATTATTTTAATGCGGTTTTGTTCCAAAGATCAAGCGAATTTTAAAAACACCTTTATAATTGAAATTGGGCAATTTTAGATGAAGATATGGCCGTTTATTTCAAGGTAGACCATATTTAATGCTTTCCATATATTTTCTATTTATCGAAGAATATCCCTTAATATCTTTTTTAGATGAGTCGGAAGTCAAATTATTTTAATGCAGTTTTGTTTCAAAGATCAAGCGAATTCTAAAAACACCTTTATAATTGAAGTGGGGCAATTTTTGACGAAGATATGGCCATTTATTTCAAGGTAGACCCTATTTAATGCTTTCCATATATTTTCTATTTATCGAATATCCCTTAATATCTTTCTTAGATGAGTCGGAAGTCAAATTATTTTAATGCAGTTTTCTTCCAAAGATCAAGTGAATTCTAAAAACACCTTTATAATTGAAGTTGGGCAATTTTTGACGAAGATATGGCTATTTATTTCAAGGTAGACCCAATTTAATGCTTTCCATATATTTTCTATTTATCGAAGAATATCCCTTAATATCTTTTTTAGATGAGTCGGAAGTCAAATTATTTTAATGCAGTTTTGTTCCAAAGATCAAGCGAATTCTAAAAACACCTTTATAATTGAAATGGGGCAATTTTTGACGAAGATATGGCCATTTATTTCAAGGTAGACCCTATTTAATGCTTTCCATATATTTTCTATTTATCGAAGAATATCCCTTAATATCTTTCTTAGATGAGTCGGAAGTCAAATTATTTTAATGCAGTTTTGTTCCAAAGATCAAGCGAATTTTAAAAACACCTTTATAATTGAAATTGGGCAATTTTAGATGAAGATATGGCCATTTATTTCAAGGTAGACCATATTTAATGCTTTCCATATATTTTCTACTTATCGAAGAATATCCCTTAATATCTTTTTTAGATGAGTCGGAAGTCAAATTATTTTAATGCAGTTTTGTTTCAAAGATCAAGCGAATTCTAAAAACACCTTTATAATTGAAATTGGGCAATTTAAGATGAAGATATGGCCATTCATTTCAAGGTAGACCCTATTTAATGCTTTCCATATATTTTCTATTTATCGAAGAATATCCCTTAATATCTTTCTTAGATGAGTCGGAAGTCAAATTATTTTAATGCAGTTTTGTTCCAAAGATTGGGTGAATTCTAAAAACACCTTTATAATTGAAGTGGTGCAATTTTTGACGAAGATATGGCTATTTATTTCAAGGTAGACCCTATTTAATGCTTTCCATATATTTTCTATTTATCGAAGAATATCCCTTAATATCTTTTTTAGATGAGTCGGAAGTCAAATTATTTTAATGCAGTTTTGTTTAAAAGATTAAGCGAATTCTAAAAACACCTTTATAATTGAAGTGGGGTAATTTTTGACAAAGATATGGCCATTTATTTCAAGGTAGACCCTATTTAATGCTTTCCATATATTTTCTATTTATCGAATATCCCTTAATATCTTTCTTAGATGAGTCGGAAGTCAAATTATTTTAATGCCGTTTTGTTCCAAAGATCAAGTGAATTCTAAAAACACCTTTATAATTGAAATTGGGCAATTTTTGACGAAGATATGGCCATTTATTTCAAGGTAGACCCTATTTAATGCTTTCCATATATTTTCTATTTATCGAAGAATATCCCTTAATATCTTTCTTAGATGAGTCGGAAGTCAAATTATTTTAATGCAGTTTTGTTTCAAAGATCGAGCGAATTCTAAAAACACCTTTATAATCTAAATGGGGCAATTTTTGACGAAGATATGGCTATTTATTTCAAGGTAGACCCTATTTAATGCTTTCCATATATTTTCTATTTATCGAAGAATATCCCTTAATATCTTTCTTAGATGAGTCGGAAGTCAAATTATTTTAATGCAGTTTTGTTCCAAAGATCAAGCGAATTTTAAAAACACCTTTATAATTGAAATGGAGCAATTTTTGACGAAGCTATGGCCATTTATTTCAAGGTTGACCCTATTTAATGTTTGGCTTATATTTTCTATTAATCGAAGAATATCCCTTAATATCTTTCTTAGATGAGTAGGAAGTCAAATTATTTTAATGCAGTTTTGTTCCAAAGATCAAGTGAATTCTAAAAACATCTTTATAATTGAAAT